>NC_080670.1:30203996-30361496 GCF_030247195.1 Topomyia yanbarensis
GTTTTAAAAATGCAAATAGTTACGTCTACTTGAATTGAAGATAGTTATTCGAAAAAACTATTGAAAAAATGATCAATGTACCCCCATTTCACAGTACCTATTGTTCGGCGATTTGTTTCGTTTTATGGTTTTATTTTCATATATTTTTTGCATTTGATTATATTGTTTAGTTTACATTTAATTTCTAATTCAATCATCAGCTACAAGTGGTGACTTTTCATCCCTATTGTTTACATGATTATGGAATTAATTTCAATCTTGGTTTTGAAATAGTCAGAAAAATTATTGAATCGAACAGAGAAATAACGTTCGAATAGTTGGGGAAATTGCATACCTTCAGGCAATTTCATGTTTCATCCTAAAGGAAAAACAAAGTTGCCTGGACTAATATAGAGAACTTTTCAGGTAAATTGTCGAAATTAAATAGTTAACCACAAAAATTGCTGATTTTCTATTCCAACCCGATGTTGTTTCAATTTGGAAGAAATCGATTTTATGCAGTTTCTGAAAGTCAAAATTTCAGATAAATCGGCCCAAGATGAATAATTTCGATGGGTTCGTTTTTTATCTGCATGCAAATCGTACCGATAAATTTAAACGCGTTCGAAGTTAGAACCATGAATATGTGAAGAACCGTTCAAGCCATAAACTTTTTTGTGTTTTCAATTTTTTATTCAATTATCTATGAAAATCAAAACAACCATGGAATAAGAAGTTTTAATCGAATGATTCAATGCTGATCTTGATTACAAAGTATTGATTTTATTAATCGTATGGTGTTTAATCAACGTGCAAAGTTCAAAACGCCGTTGAATAACGTGCATGGCGTCGAAAACAATTGTTTTTTGGGGGCTTCATAACTTTAATATGGAATTCCATAGCCATATTAAAGTTATGAAGCCCCCAAAAAACAATTGTTTTCGACGCCATGCACGTTATTCAACGACGTTTTGAACCCTCGAATAATGAAGTTAAGGTTTGACAGTTCTCGGGGTTTTATTTACTATGTCAGCCATGCGGGTTGCAATACAACAGCTGGGCTTTTGCTACCCTAGCATTAGCTCGCTAACAGGTCCGACTTCATTTGACGATTCTCGCTGTTTCGTTTACATGGCAGACGATAACATAAACTGTTGCATTCAAATCCATGTAATTGACAAATATATGTTGCATACCTGCAGGCGTTTGGCTCTCATGCCAAAAGACTCAGTTCGTTTCCCTATACTCGTCGGTGACCCAGAGCTTCAGTGCTTGGCTAACCGGGACATCACTCTGTACCAGCCAGTTGCTTTAGCCGTTCGCATACGTTGTGTGAACTATTTGGATTATGTGCCTAACTGACGCCAATTTGGTGTTAGTTTTGATATATAGTCTGACAGCAAGTTGTACTGTACTGCAGTACTGATACTCTCGACGAAATGAGAGTATTGGTACTGCAATAAAAAGATGCGCTAGAGGATCAAAGGGGCCTTGAGAGAAGGACAAGAGGCATTTACCGATACTCTCGACGAAAGAATGAGAGTATCGGTATATGAATTTCGTTAATTTTGGATACGTGATATTACTTTTAAACTTTTAGCCTGTACACTTGTTGGCTGTTTAACGTAATGTCTTTTCTTCCATTTTAAAATCTTACGAGCTAACCTAGCTAACCTGACTTAAACTATTCTATGTACATCAAAATGGGAGGAGTCAGTTACAATTTCAAAGTACATAATTATGTACGGGTAGCGTAAAAAAGGGAAAACAAATCAATGAATAAGTATGGGTGCATCGGTTGCTATCGGTGCTTGTTTGGTTACGCAAGGCTATTTATTTGTCGCCTCAGCATAATAATGACCTAGTGAGAATGTTGCTATAACAAGTGGTTCGACCCAGAATGATTTAACTGGAATGCGCCCATCTGTTTATGCAAGTTGGATTTGAAAACGATCGTTCAAGTAATTTACGATATGTGGGAAAATATGAGTGTGGCCTCGTTATAAGTGGCCTGCCTAAAGGATATGTTATATTTGGTTTTTATGACCTGTGACCTGAGAAGGATTCACATTGGTGCATGTAGGGATTGGTTTTGTGGGAATAATTTGTGATGCTAGAAAGTAAGTCCGTTACATTAATCGAGAGGCCATTGGTGACGAAATCTTTTAAAACTCTATTGTTAAACTAAGTTTATCTGGCTGGATTCGCGTGGTTTGTTTAAGCTTCCATTGACATTTTGTGTTAGACCGTTATTTGTGTTTTGTTAAAAATGGAAGTTTTTTTTTTCTCAATACTTTGAAGCTCATCCGCCGGCGAGTAACACTTGTAGCAAAAAAAAAAAAGAATTGCTCGTGTAACAACTTAACAATATTCCTTCTATTCATTATTCACAATTAGCTCAAACTTTTTTCAATCAGAAGATTGATGAAAAATCGGGATTTGGAATTTATAATTCACAAATTAATTATTTTTTCGTTTGCGTTCTCCATGTTCCATTTTTATTGCAGAATTAACAGCATTATATTTTACATGTTCAGTTATTAAAACATTACCTCCTCAATCTTATTGCATATGCTCTGATAGTCTTAGTTGTTTATTAACTCTTCACTCTATAAATTTTAACAACAAAGCACATCATTTTATTTGGTTGATTCGGGATCTAATTAACAAAATGAACGCAGAAAGATTTTCAATGACATTTATTTGAGTGCCATCGCACTGTGAATTATATGGTAATGAGCAAGCAGATAGGTTAGCTAAATTAGGATCATCAAGAGGTATTTTTTATGATCGAAAAATTCAAGGTAATGAATACTTTTCTTTGAATCGACATAAAATTAATATACTTTGGCAACAAGCATGGGATTCTAGTAAAATGGGACGAATGTGCCATTCTATGTTACCAAAAGTTAATCGTAAACATTGGTTTTATGAATTAAATGCTGGAAGATTATATATACAAACTATCTCTCGTATAATATCAAATCACTATTCATGCAAAAGCCATTTATAACGCATTAACATAATTGATTCTAATTTATGTGTTTAGAGACATATGAGGGAATTGATCATATCATTTTACATTGTTCTCGATTTTCAGAAACAAGACATTTTACGTCTGCCCTCTCTTCTGCAGGAAAACCTATCTTTCATTCTGTTAGAGATGTATTAGCTAATAAAGACTTTGTTGTCCTTAAAATCATCTTTGAATTTCTGAAATGAAATTTAACTCAAAGGGGCTTTTCCCTACTTCAAAAAAAATTATCAGGTAATAAATAATAAATAAATAAATAATTGCTCGTGTAAGTGAAAAAGTTCCCATGGTCTTGGAAGAAGGGCCGGAGGCGTTCACCGAAACTCTCGACGCAATAATGAGAGTATCGGTACAGCACTGGAGATGTGATGGCTCCCAGGCAATCCGAAGACCTGGAGGTATGTTCCTCATACAGTCTCCAATGGCAATTGGATGTAGGATTTTGGTCCCGGGACCGCTTGCCAATGGAGACTTCGTGCAGTTAGGCCAGCGGAGAGCCGCTGCGATCTGGCTACACCAGGGTTCAGCTGGAAAGTCTGTACGAACAGCTGGACCTGAACAGCATAATAGATTTAAACTATCAATTTATAACCATGGCCTTCGCGGCCGTAAAAACCAGAACAAAATAAAAACAATCTTTGTTCTGCGTTTTGTGTTTTTTTGCCCGAGATAATTAAGATACTCTCGATGCAAGAATGAGAGTATCGGTACTGCACTGGAGATGAAAGATAGGGGGGATGACTCCGAGGGAGCGAACATTTTTGTTTAAAAAAAATATACACTAAAAAATATACACTTTTTTCAGAACATAAATACGTTGCTTTTGACAAGATAAATCACGCTATTGCAGTGGCAAAATTGGATAGACTTGGCTTTGGTACTAATATTCTCCGTTGGATGCAATCGTATCTCAGTGATCGTCGTCTAGCTGTCAAGATAGGTGATTGTGTATCCGAAGAGTTCTTTGCTTCATCTGGTATTCCGCAAGGCAGCCATCTCGGTCCATTGATTTTTCTTCTGTATTTCAACGACGTTAACTTTTGTTTAGAAGGACCACGGTTGTCTTTCGCCGACGACCTCAAGTTATACCATAGAATCCGGAATACTGATGATGCAGCTTTCCTTCAACGCCAACTGGAAACCTTTGCGGAATGGTGCGAGATCAACCGAATGACCCTAAACCCCAAGAAATGTACGGTCATAACGTTCTCGTTCTCGAGGAAAAAAACGCCAATTCGATTCGATTACTGTCTAGCTGAATCCACAATTGACAGAGCGAATTGCGTCAAAGATCTCGGAGTTTTTCTCGATGAACAACTGACGTTTAAACAGCCAGCTACATTGTCGCAAAGGCATCACGCTGTTTGGGGTTCATAATGAGAATATCTAAGCACTTTTCAGATATTTACTGCTTGAAATCTCTCTACTGCTCACTCGTTCGATCAACTCTGGAATATTGTTCAGTTGTGTGGAACCCTCATTATCTCAACGGTGTCCATCGAATTGAGACAGTACAGCGCAGAATTGTTCGGTTTGCCCTTCGTCGATTGCCTTGGAGCAACCCTCACCAGCTGCCAAGTTATGAAAGCCGGGGTTTGCTTATTGGACTCGATACATTGCAAGTGCGACGGGATCTATTCCGTGCTATGACGATTTCGGATATTTTGCAAGATCGAATTGACTGCCCCGAGCTTCTCAGTGCGATAAACATGAACGTTCGCCCTCGCGCCCTTCGCAATAATTTATTCCTCCGATTACCTCTTCGCCGGACTAACTATGGAGTAAACGGTACCATCATTGGTTTGCAGCGGACCTTCAACAGAGTTTCATCCGAGTTTGATCTTCACATTCCACGTAGCAGATTACAATTTGACTTTTTAAATAGATTAAGAAATTATCATTAGGACCACACTGTGTCTGTTGATATTATAAATAAAATAAAATAAAATAAAGTTTAAAAAATTCAAATCAAAAATAATTTTGAATGTGATGGGAGACTTATCGGTAAAACAGTTTTTCTAACGATAACTTGATACATGTTTTTCAATTTCATACTTATTGACATACAAAACTGTAATTTTATTACAGAATATGAATCAGAATAAGTATCATTTCCAATCAAAATGCATTTAACAAAACTCTTCCAAAATGCGAATATATCTGGAATTTTGCACCAACAAAAACAATTAATTCATGTAGTTATGCCCCTTTTAAAAGTTATTCGCGTTACCCTATCGAAAAATATCAACAATCTTTTGTTTTTCGTTTCAAAGACGCAAAAGAAACATGAAAATGTGCATTTGGATCATGGAGAAGCTATCAATAAAAACGATTTCCTAGCAACAACTTTTGACATATTTTTTATAAATCATAGTGTGACCCGGGGCTATTAAGCTATTCATTTTTTTGCCATCCCGAAAACAAAAATCAGATCGTGATAAAAACAACCGATAAAAGTGACAAAGTAACAGGGATTTTGCAAAGCTTGAGGCTCCTATTTTATGGAATGATTTACAGCTATTTTCAAGACTTTTGCGCAAAATGAGCATGCGGGCCGCCAACTCCATCAACCACCATCCAGCGGCTTGCGTCTGCGCACATGGCTGCCACGCTACAGCAAAGAAAATACATGATGCCCTAATCGACAGCTGTGACTACCCAGATTAATTCTATTTAACACAATTTATTTATTTGTGCTTGTTTTGTACAACACCTTAACTGTGGAAAAAGTTTGCTCTTTAAATTTGAACTCACGAAATGTATTCAGAATTGAATTATTTTAATCACGTGGATATGTTTTCATGCGCCGCTAAACAATTTTTAATAGTTTTGCCCTAAAATACAAGTAAATCAATACTCTTTAGGTAATGGTCTCATTTATAGTTACAGAAAATTGGTAAGTGAGAAATAAAAATATAAAATGTTTAATATCTCCATAGTTTGTGTGAATATTTTGACAATCTATAGCTTGTTAGAAGGGTTTTTTTCATAGGAAAATGGGAAAATTATGAAAAGTAAATTTGAAAATCATAAAAAAAAACATTACTAAACTTTTTTTAATTTGGCCAACGATTGCGTGACGTGGCATCACTGTGCGGCGACGTAAAGAAATGCTTCACTCGCCACGACAAGAGGAAGTTGTGAACGAAGCAAAACAAAATACTGTGAATGAAAATAAATCTACGCGAAGAATGTTTGTTTGTAGTTTTTATTGCTTTTGTGCGTTCGGCGATTTGACGACTGTTGCTGGAGAGTAGGTGCATGGGCGTTGTCGATCGAGGCGCGGTGAATTATGATGGACAATATTTTTACGACTGTGTGTACAAAGTAATAAAATATGCTAACCCTCGTTTCGACAGGGACGGGAAAACCGGAAAAAGCTGAAGGGAAATTGGTTTCCCCACTAAATATCGATAAAGTAGATTTACGGCAAAAACAGTGATGAATGAAATTAAATTTCCATCACATACTGGCCACGAATAAAAACGAACATACAAAAGCCAATTCGCAACAAATTCAAACCAAACTGTTCTTTCAATACTATTTCCTCACGACAGAAGCGGCTCAATTAAAAACCGCTTAGTTTTCGATCGTTATCTTATCAATCGAATGCCGCCCGCACGATTGCTTCACCGGTCGAGCACGTGTTGCTTCTGTGTGTTCTTTCTAACCGCGACTGTGCCGACTACTGCGAGCGGATCGGAAAACCGCTCATTGTTTACATTTCACGAATCGCGCTGAACCAGCAGGCCGCGATATTCCCTCCGAGTGTTTGGTGATTTGCGAGAGCGATAGTAATTTTCTCGCAGAGCAAAGCAACTCTCTCTTTCTCTTTGTGTCAGTCTCCACCTGCGGAAGACCTCTTTCGGAAACTTCACCAACTATATAGCGTCGGCAGATACGAAACGAGAGATCGTTACACGTTAGCAGGGTTTCGAACCCGCACCCTCTCGTCGCGGCCCTAAAAAGAGTAAAAAAAAACAACAACTCACCTGTTCGAGCCGCACACACCGCTGGTGGCACGTGAATTCGCATATAGCACACCGCAGCGCCACATCCAAGCTGAGTACCAGATGACACTGCTGACAGACCCGGTTGCAGCACCCGGTGGCCAGTATGTGGAAGGCGTGAGTGAATCTTAACTTTGCCAGTTGTGGTACCGCTTCCAGCAGCCGCTGATTTTTCGCCAGTACCAGTTGTTTCAGCTCCGGACTGGACGGTCCTCGCTGCTTTTCAGCCTGCGAACCGACATTCTTTGGTGTAAGTGTGATAATTCGAGCGTCGTGAAAATTCTGAACTTTTTTTGGGTCACTATTGAGATTCGCCAGTATCTTGGACTGCTCGTCGTCGATGTAAGGAATACTTTCGGTGCTGCTCCTCACCACATCCGGCTGGACCGGTGGAACCTTCAGATGATAGTTACTGTTCACATCACCTCCCTCCACGATCTGCAGGACAACGTCCAGCCGGGGGACCGCCACCTGCGGTGGCAATACATCGTAGTTTCCGTTCCCATTGCAATCCACCTGATTCTGATCGTCCTCGTCGTCCAACCGGATTAACTCCGCTGGCTTGGGCTGGTCCGCCGCAGCCTCCACCGCCACCGGTGGTTCGTCAAACGCAAACTTAACATTATTCAAATGCCTCGTCAGCTTGTCATTCTCGGTGTTTCGCGTGTAGGTAGTACTCTTCAGGTTCGACGATTTTAGTTTGGACTTTTGAATCAGCTGTTGCTGGAGCCGGTCCCGCTGGGAGCCACCACTGCCGCTGGTTCCGCTGCTGCTGCCCGCACCATTGAGGAATTCTTCGCTGCTTTCGTCACCGGCGGTGGCGGCGACTGCCGAAGACGACGATGACTTGGCACCAGTCGGTGGTTCGAGTTCGTTCAGATTCGGATCGAGCAGGCGTTGTTCGAGTTTTTCTGAAGCTGCTGAAGCGGTACCTGGGCGCAGGGGACGTCTTACGGTTGGCAGGAGCTGATGCTTGCCGGCCGGAACGGACTGGGGGAGAGAAGGGGCGAGAAATTGGGGTGTTAATTTTTGTGAAATGTTAGAAAGCAATGGATTGGAAGTAGTCAAGTCGCGTTTGGTGCTTTGCATTTTGTCGGGCAATTAGAATTAAATGGTGTCAAATTTGTACAATTGAGGGCCGAATTTAATTTTACTACTTATTTTATATTTATATTATATTCAAGACTAACATGTATATGATCAATTAGTGATTGTTATTGACTGAGATTTCATCCAAAAAACTCATTGAAAAATATACTTATCCAAAAAACACCATGGATAAGCAGTCACGAAAAATTATACTATATTTGCTAAAATAAGCCTTATTTACCGTAATTGTGTAAAAGAACCGGCTCATGTATAAAAGAAGATAAAATCCCATGCAAAATACATTAACTTAATAGGTAGTGTCTATCAATGCAAAATAGTTCATTAGTAAATTTTCCTTCTTTTAAACATGAGCTGATGCTCAACATAAAAGAAAGCAACATCATTGTTTACTATATCGCTCAGATTGAAATGTATAGCTGAAAGGAAAATTGCACCAAGAATTCTTGGAATAGGTTCATTCTTTCTATTATATTTCTTTCCGAAGATTTCTAGGAATACTATTCCAGGGCAGGCTTCGGGAAGCTAGTACACAATAATTTTATTCAATTTATTCAAATAACCCTCACATTTAGAACTACTATAAATTATGCCAAATATCCCTTATACCAAATGACCTTATATTTTGAGCAAAACTAAACAAAAAGTGCATTTTTTGAAGATAAAATTAAATGTGTAAAAAGTTTGTTATGCCTTCAGCATGATCATTTCTCGGACCAGTGCAAAATGACAGTTTGGCTAAATCTATGTTATAATATTTAAAATCTTTGTTTTATTTCAGGATCATATTTTGGGCTCTGCATTCTTGAGATCTTCATTTCGGTGGGCTGTAAAGGGTGTTTTTATCATTTTTTTTTCAAAAGTTCAACACAAAAGTTTATTACAATTGTTTTTTTGTTCATTAGTAATAATTAGTTGTAATTAGAAAAGAATTACGATTGTACGTTAAATCACTTGTCAGGCATCACGGTTGAAAAAAGCGGCAAAAACACCCTTTATTCACAGGTCTGCACTTTTGAAGTCTGTATTTTTGATTTCATTATTTCTATGGCCCGCAGTTTTAAACATGAAGGATTTTTTTTAATTGTATAGTTTAGGGCTATGTTTTTGAAAACCCTAGGGACGAATTTTTAAAGTTTATTTATAGTTCGAGAGTGTATACTTTTGGCTTTTTTAAGAAACGTGATTTTTGAGGTTAAAATGACTAGGGTTTGTGCTTTCTGGAGGGCCATGGCCTGCCGTAATTTTCGTGTGTCTCCATCCTGAGACCTCTATGTGGCGGTGCAAGATATTTAACCCTTGCATGCTGACATTTATTTACCATTTTCCGTGTTATTGCAAAGGGGTGGCTGGATGGACAGTGTGGACAGTTTTGATTATTTCAAAACTATTGCATGTATTGGCAACAATATTATAATCATTGTTAAGTATATGAGAAAAAATCATTATAGGAGCAGAAATATGTGTATATTCGTTGAATGAATAATAATTTAATTTATCATTCTTTATTTCATGAGCTGTTCTTCAAGGTAAATGTTTTCTTCTTAAGCTAATACAACAAGCGTCTACCACCAAAACATTGCAACAAGTATGCCTAGTACACCCCAAATATTTGTTGTATTAATTGCAATGACAATCACTGGCTATTAATGTTTGAATCTCTTACAATTACTGGAACCAGAGCTCCTTACAATGTATCAATTATACAAAATAAAGTCATCTCTTGCTACACACACGTTTCTCTTCAATACAACTGTCGAAGAATTCCACTGAATCGCAAATGTGTTGACTATACGGGTTTCATCACTCTACTCTCATGTACAGGAACAGAGCACTGCTAATGCAGTGCAACGATACGCAAGAGCACGAGTTCGAATCTGAGTGAGTTCGGTACTTTTCATTCATTCATTGTGCTGCGTGTAGAGAACCCTTTTCTTCGCGATAATACATTAGCTGTGATATCCACAACTCGGGAGTCAACCCTGTGGCCATCTCTTGCGTCATTGTTCACGTTCATATCTTGATCGGTACAGCTTTCGGGATGTTCCTAGTTCTTATTTGTTTCTTGCTCTTACGGGTCGCTGTCGTAAATGCGTGTTTATCGGCGTTTATTGTGCTGGTTGTTGGTTTGGAGAAACTAGGCCAGTCGATAATATTTCGTTGTCGATACAGGGAGTTAGTTTCGATATACAAAGCGCACCAGTTATATATTGGCCAATTGATTGTGTTTTATCAACATCCGTTGAAAACTGTTTTTTGGTGATGGTTGTAGTAGGTTGATTTTTCATGGCAATTACGAAGCACTGTTTTCCGTAATGTGCCGTCTGGTTACAAAACTGGCTCCTGACTGACCAGGGTAGGTGCACAGCGCTATTTGTCAACCACATTTTAACAACACGAACGCTGTTGGGAATAAACTGAATTTTTTTCCTCGAGTAACGGTTTCCACTTCTCCGTATTTTGTAACAGATTCCACTTCTCCGTATTTTGACATCAATCTTTTAAAATGTTCTGGTCTAATGAGCGGCGCCAGGTCGTGTAGACGCACCTCAATTTTATCGTCATCCATATTCTCAGGATCTTTTTTCTAACATTGTCATACTTTCTGCCTGGGCTAAACTTTTAAACGTTATCTACACACTTAGTTGAGCTCGGCAATTTCCCGCACAGCCGAGCAATCAGTAAATATTTATACTGATATTTTGGAAATGTGTAATTGGTTTGCTGAGTTTCAGCTAAATATTCCCCGAGTCTCAGCAAACAATTGTAACTTTTGCTGAGATTTCGGCGAAAAGTGGACTTACTGACTGCTCGGCTGTTCAAATATCGGCAAAAGGATTTTTTTTAACTATGCTATATTTCACCCTAAGGAGGAAAATTTAGTAAAAACCAAAATTTCTTACTAGGGTTAAAATTTGTTGGTAAAAACCAGTCTTTGTATACAGGAGGGCACAAATCCTTATTTCATACTCTGTTGCGTTTCGGCTTCGCCTCATCAGAAACCGACACTAACTTATTGTCGGAATAGATTAGCGCCGGCTTGGTTTCACTGTGTCTCATCGGCATAAACAGAACTTCTACTCGAACGGGACTTCACGTTTGATCAGTCGTTCGATTGAAACACAAAGTGTGTTTTAGTTTTACGGGATTTGCGTCAAGCCGGCGCTAATCCATTCCGACAATAAGTTAGTGTCGGTTTCTGATGAGGCGAAGCCGAAACACAACAGAGGATTTTTTTAAGTCAATCCAAATTATATTTTCCCATTTTACAGGAGCTTTTGATTTTTGTGGCTAATTCTTTTATTCGATATAATACTGTTTGTGCAGATCGATTTTGTTTGATATCAATATATTAATTTCTGTTTGTTGCGAAAAAACTTTTAAATTTCAATATCCATCCGGAAAATCTTCGCGGACCCCCATAAACCTTTCTTCGGCCCCATAGGGGTTCGCGAATTCCAGCTTGAGAATCACTGGAATAAAACATTGGAATCTTAAAATTGGAGCGACGGAAGCAGCTATTCTTATGAAAAAAAAGGTTATTTGGGCTTCTTGACCCTATCATTTTCAAGAAAAAATAATTCTTGAACCTTATATGTACTAGAAAAGTGTTGGGCATGAAGGGAATAATAACGACAAAAGTTATTGGCCAACGAAGTACGCCGAGTGAGTTTAACTTAGCGCACCAAGCAAAAAGTGCACCTCCAGTGCACAAAGCAAAATGTTTCATATTTTGGATTTAAGTGATACGTTTTTTTATCACTAAGGCATCTGACAACAAGCTTCTGTAGTTATTTCTAAAGCACGGGCGGACTCAACAGGATTGGTGTCTACAGAAAGGGGGGGGGGGGGGGGTTAGTTGGTAATTTTGCGGGGCGCGGAGACTTAGTTATGTTAGAGCAGTTTTACTTTTGATTTGTTGTCCAAAAGTTGCGAGATAATCTATAATTTCGTATTCTCGGTAGTCAATCCAAATGACCAAGAGAAAGTACATTTCAGTTTTGCATTATTATTTTTCATCGATCGAATTCCTTACAGCATGTTCAGTAGTGTAGTATTTTATATGGGAGTTTTAAAGTGGAATTGGAACGGAAACAATCACATTCCCTGCAGAGCTATTTGATTGATTAGTTCGAACAGTTTTGCTTCGAACTGTGTTATTGGTATACGCTGCCGTTCTCTTTGCTGCTTCATTTGAAATACGTTTGAAACTGGTTTGAGTATACAAAGAGTATTCAGCACATACACTCATATTCGAAAGATTGCGGAAAATTATTTCCAGTCAGGTAACGACCTAAGGAAACGTTCAGGAGTGGAAATTTTTTTTGGTTCATTTCGGTCACGTACGAAAAAAGTTACGTAATTTTAAAAGTATCGACATAATTATCGATTCACCATTTACGAAGCATTATATTAGATTTAAATTACCAATCTAAGTGCCGTCATGACATTCCTGTGATGTACCAGACATTACCTACACACCTTTTTGCGCAGGCGAGGGAATCAATGATGCTATTATGATCTGTTGCTCATATATGGCATTTTTCACATTATTCGTGCCAGTTACTAAGATAATCGGTATCTTACAGCCATATTTCGAGTGAAGACAGGTACAACATTTTTGCTTTATTCTTCTTTAATGTGCTTTTCATTTTATTATTTCTTCCGTAATTTTTGTTTCTTCCTTCGTATTCCTTACGTTTTCACTTTGCGCCGGAGTTCCCATTTAAAAACATACACATTGAAATCGATCGGACCATATCTAATCTTCTTTCAGATCAAAGATAAACCGCTTAAAATTCTAAATATTTCAAAAAAGGAATATTCAGCCCTGTTGAGCTCAGAATTGTGAAATTCTGTCTTAAACAAGGAAATTCTGTAACTGACGGTAAGCCTCTTACGATGGGCTACCGCGTCTACATACCCGTTCACAGAGTTGAGATCGACGGTGTGTTCATCCATTCGATTTCACTGTTTAATGGACCCCACCTTGAGCAAATATTTTAAATGTCAATCGCGCAGGAGGGAACAAAACTGAATGTCCCTTCAAACTTGTATCGAGCGACCTTTGATGGAGCTCTTATACTTAATTACGTCTCGTTCGACAAGATTCGTTGTTGCACTAAACACAGGTGGCCCATTGTAGCAATAAGCTCCCGATGTGCCAAAATGATTAGAATGACCGCTCCTTGTGGGAAGAGTCCACATGGTATGTTACCATTCCCCGGGCATAAACAGCGCCTGGAGAATATGAAGTGTTTTCTTAAAAGATACTGTAAGTCGAAACGCACCCAAGTAATATGTAAGCACTATTTTGCAGAAATACTACAGAGAGCTAAGCCACTTTCCGTTTTCCAGGGACTGTAATTTAGAAGTTCCTAAGATTGGGGTATGTATTTTCAGGAACTAAAGTCTGAATTCTGAAAAGCTGAGGTTGAAGTTGAAGTGAATTTCTAGAGTCTGTATTTATGGGGTCTGTATTTTTGATGTCGCTTTTTTGAAGACTATATTTGAGGGCCACGAATTTGAGGTCCATACAGTTGAGGTCTATTATTTGAGGAATGCATTTTTGGGGTCTGTATTTTTAAGTCTGTTTTGAGACTGCTGCCGGGTTGTATTTCTAAAGCTCCACAGCATTTTTGATATCTTTTTTTGTGATCTGAATTTTTTAATCCTGTATTTTTGAAAGCAAAACTTTTGCAATCTCTATTTTTAAGTGTTTTTTTTTATTTTCGAGATTTGTATTTTAGGAGTTTGTATTTTTAAAGACTGGATTTGTCTGTAATTTTTACATCAATATTTTTTTCCGGACGATTGTTATGATGATCGAAGGGCTGCATTTATGAATCCTAGCTTTTAGATCTATTGTTGTCTACTTTGTAACTATGGGATTTGCATTATTTTTTTTTTTAATTTTATTTTCAGTTGGCTTCTGACCGCACTGAGTACCCATCATCGACGCCAGAGAGGTGACTCCACCATCTGGACCCTACATGACAATCCATCAACACATGAACTGGGACCATCGGCTTCACTTCCCTTCCGGAGAAAAACGTGAGCATAGAGTTATCACCCCAGAAAATCTCAACGACCTCAGCTGGAATTGAACTCAGACACACTGGGGTGAGTAGCGGTCACGCTTACCACTCAACCACCGACACCTCTATATTTGTAATCTATTTGTATTGTATTTGTATTGTATTTGTATTGTATTTGTATTGTATTTGTATTGTATTTGTATTGTATTTGTATTGTATTTGTATTGTATTTGTATTGTATTTGTATTGTATTTGTATTGTATTTGTATTGTATTTGTATTGTATTTGTATTGTATTTGTATTGTATTTGTATTGTATTTGTATTGTATTTGTATTGTATTTGTATTGTATTTGTATTGTATTTGTATTGTATTTGTATTGTATTTGTATTGTATTTGTATTGTATTTGTATTGTATTTGTATTGGATTTGTATTGTATTTGTATTGTATTTGTATTGTATTTGTATTGTATTTGTATTGTATTTGTATTGTATTTGTATTGTATTTGTATTGTATTTGTATTGTATTTGTATTGTATTTGTATTGTATTTGTATTGTATTTGTATTGTATTTGTATTGTATTTGTATTGTATTTGTATTGTATTGTATTTGTATTGTATTTGTATTGTATTTGTATTGTATTTGTATTGTATTTGTATTGTATTTGTATTGTATTTGTATTGTATTTATATTGTATTTGTATTGTATTTGTCTTGTATTTGAATTGTATTTGTATTGTTTTTGTATTGTATTTGTATTGTATTTGTATTGTATTTGTATTGTATTTGTATTGTATTTGTATTGTATTTGTATTGTGTTTGTATTGTATTTGTATTGTATTTGTATTGTATTTGTATTGTATTTGTATTGTATTTGTATTGTATTTGTATTGTATTTGTATTGTATTTGTATTGTATTTGTATTGTATTTGTATTGTATTTGTATTGTATTTGTATTGTATTTGTATTGTATTTGTATTGTATTTGTATTGTATTTGTATTGTATTTGTATTGTATTTGTATTGTATTTGTATTGTATTTGTATTGTATTTGTATTGTATTTGTATTGTATTTGTATTGTATTTGTATTGTATTTGTATTGTATTTGTATTGTATTTGTATTGTATTTGTATTGTATTTGTATTGTATTTGTATTGTATTTGTATTGTATTTGTATTGTATTGTATTTGTATTGTATTTGTATTGTATTTGTATTGTATTTGTATTGTATTTGTATTGTATTTGTATTGTATTTGTATTGTATTTGTATTGTTTTTGGTGTGTATTTGTATTGTATTTGTATTGTATTTGTATTGTATTTGTATTGTATTTGTATTGTATTTGTATTGTATTTGTATTGTATTTGTATTGTATTTGTATTGTATTTGTATTGTATTTGTATTGTATTGTATTTGTATTGTATTTGTATTGTATTTGTATTGTATTTGTATTGTATTTGTATTGTATTTGTATTGTATTTGTATTGTATTTGTATTGTATTTGTATTGTATTTGTATTGTATTTGTATTGTATTTGTATTGTATTTGTATTGTATTTGTATTGTATTTGTATTGTATTTGTATTGTATTTGTATTGTATTTGTATTGTATTTGTATTGTATTTGTATTGTATTTGTATTGTATTTGTATTGTATTTGTATTGTATTTGTATTGTATTTGTATTGTATTTGTATTGTATTTGTATTGTATTTGTATTGTATTTGTATTGTATTTGTATTGTATTTGTATTGTATTTGTATTGTATTTGTATTGTATTGTATTTGTATTGTATTTGTATTGTATTTGTATTGTATTTGTATTGTATTTGTATTGTATTTGTATTGTATTTGTATTGTATTTATATTGTATTTGTATTGTATTTGTCTTGTATTTGAATTGTATTTGTATTGTTTTTGTATTGTATTTGTATTGTATTTGTATTGTATTTGTATTGTATTTGTATTGTATTTGTATTGTATTTGTATTGTGTTTGTATTGTATTTGTATTGTATTTGTATTGTATTTGTATTGTATTTGTATTGTATTTGTATTGTATTTGTATTGTATTTGTATTGTATTTGTATTGTATTTGTATTGTATTTGTATTGTATTTGTATTGTATTTGTATTGTATTTGTATTGTATTTGTATTGTATTTGTATTGTATTTGTATTGTATTTGTATTGTATTTGTATTGTATTTGTATTGTATTTGTATTGTATTTGTATTGTATTTGTATTGTATTTGTATTGTATTTGTATTGTATTTGTATTGTATTTGTATTGTATTTGTATTGTATTTGTATTGTATTTGTATTGTATTTGTATTGTATTTGTATTGTATTTGTATTGTATTTGTATTGTATTGTATTTGTATTGTATTTGTATTGTATTTGTATTGTATTTGTATTGTATTTGTATTGTATTTGTATTGTATTTGTATTGTATTTGTATTGTTTTTGGTGTGTATTTGTATTGTATTTGTATTGTATTTGTATTGTATTTGTATTGTATTTGTATTGTATTTGTATTGTATTTGTATTGTATTTGTATTGTATTTGTATTGTGTTTGTATTGTATTTGTATTGTATTTGTATTGTATTTGTATTGTATTTGTATTGTATTTGTATTGTATTTGTATTGTATTTGTATTGTATTTGTATTGTATTTGTATTGTATTTGTATTGTATTTGTATTGTATTTGTATTGTATTTGTATTGTATTTGTATTGTATTTGTATTGTATTTGTATTGTATTTGTATTGTATTTGTATTGTATTTGTATTGTATTTGTATTGTATTGTATTTGTATTGTATTTGTATTGTATTTGTATTGTTTTTGGTGTGTATTTGTATTGTATTTGTATTGTATTTGTATTGTATTTGTATTGTATTTGTATTGTATTTGTATTGTATTTGTATTGTATTTGTATTGTATTTGTATTGTATTTGTATTGTATTTGTATTGTATTTGTATTGTATTTGTATTGTATTTGTATTGTATTTGTATTGTATTTGTATTGTATTTGTATTGTATTTGTATTGTATTTGTATTGTATTTGTATTGTATTTGTATTGTATTTGTATTGTATTTGTATTGTATTTGTATTGTATTTGTATTGTATTTGTATTGTATTTGTATTGTATTTGTATTGTATTTGTATTGTATTTGTATTGTATTTGTATTGTATTTATATTGTATTTGTATTGTATTTGTCTTGTATTTGAATTGTATTTGTATTGTTTTTGTATTGTATTTGTATTGTATTTGTATTGTATTTGTATTGTATTTGTATTGTATTTGTATTGTATTTGTATTGTATTTGTATTGTATTTGTATTGTGTTTGTATTGTATTTGTATTGTATTTGTATTGTATTTGTATTGTATTTGTATTGTATTTGTATTGTATTTGTATTGTATTTGTATTGTATTTGTATTGTATTTGTATTGTATTTGTATTGTATTTGTATTGTATTTGTATTGTATTTGTATTGTATTTGTATTGTATTTGTATTGTATTTGTATTGTATTTGTATTGTATTTGTATTGTATTTGTATTGTATTTGTATTGTGTTTGTATTGTATTTGTATTGTATTTGTATTGGATTTGTATTGTATTTGTATTGTATTTGTATTGTATTTGTATTGTATTTGTATTGTATTTGTATTGTATTTGTATTGTATTTGTATTGTATTTGTATTGTATTTGTATTGTATTTATATTGTATTTGTATTGTATTTGTCTTGTATTTGAATTGTATTTGTATTGTTTTTGTATTGTATTTGTATTGTATTTGTATTGTATTTGTATTGTATTTGTATTGTATTTGTATTGTATTTGTATTGTATTTGTATTGTATTTGTATTGTATTTGTATTGTATTTGTATTGTGTTTGTATTGTATTTGTATTGTATTTGTATTGTATTTGTATTGTATTTGTATTGTATTTGTATTGTATTTGTATTGTATTTGTATTGTATTTGTATTGTATTTGTATTGTATTTGTATTGTATTTGTATTGTATTTGTATTGTATTTGTATTGTATTTGTATTGTATTTGTATTGTATTTGTATTGTATTTGTATTGTATTTGTATTGTATTTGTATTGTATTTGTATTGTATTTGTATTGTATTTGTATTGTATTTGTATTGTATTTGTATTGTATTTGTATTGTATTTGTATTGTATTGTATTTGTATTGTATTTGTATTGTATTTGTATTGTATTTGTATTGTATTTGTATTGTATTTGTATTGTATTTGTATTGTATTTGTATTGTATTTGTATTGTATTTGTATTGTATTTGTATTGTATTTGTATTGTATTTGTATTGTATTTGTATTGTGTTTGTATTGTATTTGTATTGTATTTGTATTGTATTTGTATTGTATTTGTATTGTATTTGTATTGTATTTGTATTGTATTTGTATTGTATTTGTATTGTATTTGTGTTGTATTTGTATTGTATTTGTATTGTATTTGTATTGTATTTGTATTGTATTTGTATTGTATTTGTATTGTATTTGTATTGTATTTGTATTGTATTTGTATTGTATTTGTATTGTATTTGTATTGTATTTGTATTGTATTTGTATTGTATTTGTATTGTATTTGTATTGTATTTGTATTGTATTTGTATTGTATTTGTATTGTATTTGTATTGTATTTGTATTGTATTTGTATTGTATTTGTATTGTATTTGTATTGTATTTGTATTGTATTTGTATTGTATTTGTATTGGTATTTGTATTGTATTTGTGTTGGTATTTGTGTTGTTTTGTATTGGTTTTGGTGTTGGTGTTGGGTTGTATTTGTATTGTATTTGTTTGTATTGTATTGGTTGGTATTGTATTTGTTTGTGTGTTTGTATTGTTTGTTTTGTGTTGTATTTGTATTGTATTTGTGTTGTTTGTGTTGTATTTGTTTTGTATTTGTATTGTATTGTGTTGTATTTGTATTGTATTTGTATTGTATTTGTATTGTATTTGTATTGTATTTGTATTGTATTTGTATTGTATTTGTATTGTATTTGTATTGTATTTGTATTGTATTTGTATTGTATTTGTATTGTATTTGTATTGTATTTGTATTGTATTTGTATTGTATTTGTATTGTATTTGTATTGTATTTGTATTGTATTTGTATTGTATTTGTATTGTATTTGTATTGTATTTGTATTGTATTTGTATTGTATTTGTATTGTATATGTATTGAATTTGTATTGTATTTTGATAGTATTTGATAGATAGCCGGCAAACACTGTAGTTACAATCATACATCATAAGGCCATAAAATCCCACCACCCGAACACATCTGTCGGAAAGAAAACACCAAACAAACGGACCCTAAACCATTCACTTTAGTCAGAGCTAACATCTAATTTTCGATCCAGGCCAAGCCAAGATCATATGAGCGATAAAATTAAAGCTAATTCAATCCCGTAATGTTCCGTTCTGTTATTTTTTTGCGCTTCCTCCACAAACCGCCATTTAGCTATGCCCGAAAATCGCGTCGAAAAAAAATCGAGAAACGAACTCCGGGCGATAAATAATGTTGATAAACAGACGCAGCAGTCGTTAATTTTTACGAGGGATTTCAAGCGTGTTTTGCGGTAGCATATGGAAGTATCGAAAAATTCAAGGCCACCTGGGATGACGAGGAGGTCGACGAAATTGTTGCGTTTCAATGGCGACTGAATGGAGGCCAAAAAAAAAAACAGCTGATTCATAATTATGTTATTTTTTCTGAAGGGCGATCGTTACCAACAAAAACGTTCGTCCCACTTTGGCAGGGGAAAACGCTTTCCGGTTAATGAACAGACACATGAAATTTAAGGTTAATTAACGAAATGTTCTTTGACACTTTTTGCGCTAACCGAGTTTCTCAGACCTGTTGCTTTCGGGATTTTTTTATCTTGGCAACAAGCATGCCATGAATTGCATAGGTCATCAAAAGCGCATCAACATTCAGCGCAGAGCACAGTAGCGTTTGGATTTTGTAGAACGTGCTTGATTTCCATAATTAATAGCTCGGAAACCCCTTTTGCTCCCGCATACAGTAGAGTTCTGAAGAAATCCCTTTCCTGGTAATTCTATTTTTTATTCTTCTTTCGGTTGTTTGTCGTTCAATCGATAATGGCTGGAATGATCAGCTGAAATTGAGATTTATTCCCCTTCACGGCCAGCACATGACCTGTTAGGCGTCGTAGAGCAGGATCCCAAATGGAGAAGAAATCCCCGATAAATTGAATCTTGGAAACGATGCTGGCTTCCACAGTTCGGTTTCGTTCCATTTCAGAAGTCGATTTTAATGTGTATAACGATGTGTCATGATTATTGTGGTTCTTCTATGGCAATAAATCTTGGCGTCGTTGACGGGGACCCCACACCCAGCAGCTTTAAGCTAATCAGTCTGGAATTCCGACTGACAAATGAACAGGTCAAATGCTAAGTATGACTAACTGCGTGATTTGGAGAAATACATCCCGTCTGATAGAAGACTGAAAATGATATGCTTTGTGTAGAGTCAAAAACTGAATCAAAAAATTTAGCAAACACAAAATGGTAAATTTCATTCACAAACCTGCACCCCTCGCCGGGATTACTTTGTTTTGTCAACAGAAAGGCGGAAAACAACGATCCGATGACAAAACAACCGTCAAGAGGATTGCGAACGCGTGCTACCCATCCACGCCTACTCGAATCACACCCGTCACTAAGCTATACCACGGCCTACTGCGTGTTGAATGAAGAGGAGAAGGAGGGTGCCTTCGATGGTATCAATTTCAAGCTCAGCGACCTTACGCAATTCTCATTTCGAAAGCTAACGATGCATTAAATCGGACCACCAGCAACCAATCGGAAAAGAAGCCAAAATCGAACGTCAACATCGCCCGGCAGCACCTGGAAGTGATGATGTCCCCTTGCGTCAAAATACGGAAATCCATGGCTCGTCGAAACGGAAAAGTAAATATTTATTCACCGGTGGTGTCACAGTTTTAGGTGTTAGACGGGATCCCCCGTAGTAGTGCAGTTAGTCAAGGTCGTGACATTCCAAACGTTTTAGACCTACTTCCTTCCGCTCTATATCTTCTATTGGAACAGCAGGGAAAGGTGAAACAAAGGAAAAACAATTCACCAGAAGAGATGAAAAGTATCAACTTCTACAGCCAGTTCAAGTTGCGTGGCACTTCAAAAATGCCACTTTTTTGTTTACGCTCTGAAAGGAAATGCATTTCTCTCGTTTGGAAGGACGGAAAAACGGAAGAAAAATCTTCGCTGCCCCTTCTGTTTATGATGAAGGAGAAAGTGGAATTCGAGCCGTTTCCATGTCGTCTAGGAGCGGGAACGGGAAGCGGAGGAGGAATGAACTGGGACTCAGCCGTGAAATTCATTTCAGGGCAGAATCGAATGCAACTTGCTGTTGCCGGCCCGGTTGACAAATACGGCAATTGTTACACACACACACATCTGGGGAAATCATTAGGCCGTAAAATCGAATCAAATGTCCCATTGAAGTCGGGAAATTAAAGCTGACTGTTTGGAATCGACCGCAATATCGCAGAACAACAACAACGGACAGTTGAATGGTTTATTACACCCTGCTGTGAGTTAGTCAACATTCGTCCGATCGGATCGGATCGGTCGGTTCTGGTCCGTGCGTTCGACCGACCGGGTAAGTCCGATCGGATCGGATCGGTCGGTTCTGGTCCGTGCGTTCGACCGACCGGGTAATTGAATCCCGCTGGGAAATGTCCTCTCCTGGGGTTTCGCCAAGGGTGAACTGACCGCAACCGACGAATGGTCGGATAAAAAAAAGAATCGCGCGAATATATGAAAACCAGATGTTCCATTTTTTCCGCTTTTCAACCCCGCCAAGCCGAAGACAACGGACTGGGGGAGTTTGTGTACATTGGCATTAGATGGCCAGGCAGGCAGGCTTGCAGATTGCATTTCCAGACACCATCACCGATACTGCTTGCATGGGAATTTGTTTCCAGTCGGAGATTTTATTACTCTTTAACCCTCTTTCAACTCGACCCCCTCCTAATGCTCTTTTATTACCCGAATGGAGCCCGAGGTATGATTTTACGATCGTTGATTTGTACATTTTACACCCGCCGCGGTTCATTATCACCGCAAAAGAAGAAAAAAAACGGTAACCGGGCAGCTCTGTTCGTTCAGCTTGGTCTCGGTAAGTGATACTTGAAGGAGAAATTATCGAGTCGATCAGGCTGGAACGTAGCCGACGATACCGGCCCCTGGACTCCCGATTGGTTGGCAGGGGTGAAACTTTATGAACTTATAAAAGTGTTTCTGTGATATGCTAGCCTATTCTATTCTATTCAATTTTATTCAATTGTATCTAATCTACTGTGAAATCTTATGAAATTCATCTAATAAACATTCATATCACGAAGTGGTGTATTTTTAAAAATGAGACCTATGAAATAGACGAAATTGATTCTATAGTAGGTACTTTGATACTACTGACAATTTTAATTTAAAGAATCTGTAAATCCAGGAATTCAGCAAGTTTGAATGGCCAATGGAGCCAAAAAAGATTGTAATCAGCAATGGAACTCAAAATCCAGGATAGGTTCCATATTTCTTAATTCCATTGATCCCATTTCCTCTTGCTGGTATATAGGCGGCCGCTCAAGAGAGACAAAAAAATATTGCTGCAAAGACCCGTTTGCTTGTCGAAGAAGATGCAAAGCAATTTCGCCAAAGGTCACCCGACACTAGTTTGAAGTGACACTCCTTTTTGTCCCGTCCGGTGCGATTGCCATTCAAAATCTTCGCTCACTTAAGATAAGGGGTCTTTGAAACATCCACGTATGCCAAGTTCAAATCGATAACTACACCCATGATCTCAACTTTGCGAGCGGGTATGTAAACGCGTTAGTTCTATGTAAAAGTGTTGTCGCCAGTAACGCTATTTGTTTGCTTTAGACAAAATATCACAATTTTGAGCTTATTTAAGCGAACTTTCGAGAGATCTGGCAGAGCTAAATATTTTTGCGTCTTGCAGAATATTAGAATACTTTGTGGACTATTTTTCATCCGAAAGAAGAACGGAGCTAGAGCCAGATGCCAAGTGAAGACTGTAGAGTATGAAGGAAATGACAAAAATCATGGGGGATATTATTTGAAAGACAAGTCTGAATAAAGGAATAATGTCGTCTGGATTTTTTTTCTTAGAAACTGGAACGAAGAATATGCGTAAAACTTAATCAGCAATAGATCATAAAAGCATCTTTGGTTCACATGCTTATGCAAAAAGATGTGTTGGTGCTGTCTGGAATATAACCGGAATGCCGTGACGGCCCTTGGCCTGGTAATTCAAATCTAATTATATGCACCCTAATCAACAATCCACCGACCAGTGCAGAGTTCCAGTGCCAATATTTGTGGTCATCCTTGTCGTGAATTTCGGAAAGTCGACTAGCACACCACACGGACGCGTCTATTCGTGGCAAATTTGGTTGAGTGAATGCCATGCGAGGCCAATACATTTTTGCTCGTCGATCCGTACACATTATACACTCTCACACTCACACACTGGAATCTCGATTTTCCGATCTCGGGTAACAGCTCCTGTGCATCAGAATATTGCTCTCGCTCGCTCAATCGCGATTCTTACATGCACGATGCACACATACTCTTGCAGCTGGCAACAGGTTCTGCGCTATAGAAACGAGATGCTCACATGCCCACAGCAGCAAGTCGCTACCCGATCCGAGTCTCGGGCGTCTTTTAATGTTTATTTACCGCTCTTTCTCTCATTATAGTTTCACCCAAGACGGATACAGGTGTGCACACTTTTTTCTGTGTGTGAGTGCGGGTGTCATTTTTCTTTGATGAAGCCGAAAAAACAAGAGGATATGAAGAAGAAAAGTACAAACAAATGACGTTTCCATAAGTTTTGCTTCGGTTCGGCCATAGTTAATTTAATCGGTTTTTTCGAGGTAAAAAGTGTCCCTAAGTGTTCTAATCGGTAGATCCGAGGTGAAGCTCGGCATTTTCTCACTTTTCATCATGCGCCAAAGAATCAGGATGCTCGTTTGGATGTTTATGTTTACTTCTAGGGCCCCGGCCGCCATGCGGTCGTCAAACGGTGGGATAACAAAATTCTCACAAGTTTCCTATCTCATGCCTCCACGCGAGTCTAAGTCTATTGATGACATTTGGTCCTTAGACCGGCGACGACTGGGTGCTATCAGCCTTCTGCCGATAGTAGCAGAATGAGAGGGTGCGAACAGATCTAGTCGAGAAAACATTGCCGTAAAAATGAATAGTTGATCGGAAATTAGCCCCAGTACGAATAATCTGACTAGTATCTATGATCACGGGTCAATACGTATTGAAAATTCGCCGCGTCTGTTTTTATGAACCTAATTTCAAGCTCCGTTATTGCTAACAAGCCCGTGCATCAGGTTAACAATCTTTTATATTTCCCTTCAGTGTTCGTTATTATCGCTCGTATACTTGTATTCCACAAATCTGATATGGAAAATAAGAAATACTTTCCTGTATAATGCCTGTATAATGTGTCACTCCGAGTGGAGTTCAAATTGCTTTTGTTTAGGGAACATAGTATACTCTCGGTAGCCGGCTGCCCAGAGTTTAAAAAAAAAACAAAAACTAAACAAGATCTCTTTTTCGAGTGATCGTGCACTCGAAGACTAACTAAACAACTACGTAATAAAATATGCTTTACAGGTCGCATCGCTTGCTTGGAGCGAATCCTAGACCTGATACCCTTCCAAACTACCAACTCCGCGACACCTATGGAAGAGTCTGATGAATCGTCGTCCTTCCGTTAAGTAGGTGGAGCATCAACTTTTCCTGTCTACCTTATCCTTTATCCTTCCCCGTGAACGATGGAGATGGGGGCGGCCGGCAATGATGGCTATCATTCTGTTGAGGTTTTAATATGGGTCGAATTGGTATGAATTCCTACTTACCATTTCCTAAGCAACTCTTATTAGATAATCAGCAGTCAAACATGATGAAGTCAGTGTGCAATCCGCCAAAATCGTCGTCACAACGCAACGCAACGCAGCGCAACTTCTAGGGCCCCGGCCGCCATGCTTAATTTTGCGAGTATAAAACTAATACACTCCAAAGTGTCAAATGTTCCCACCTTTCTCTCCATCTTGGGTTTCGACTTCGTGCATACATAGACACATAGGTAGAAAAGTAACCTAAGAATAGATAATTAGTTCAGTAAAACCTTTGCAACGACGTTTGCTTCGTACATCTTCAACGTACATGTGTTCGTTCGTTTATTAATTCGGATCATAGTCGTATATGTTGAACACAGAGCTATTAATCGCAAGCGAAATGCGATATCAGAGTAGGGTGACCATACGTCCTGGTTTCCCAGGACATGTCCTGGTTTTTCATTAACTATCCTGGTGTCTTGGGATGCCGAGGAAAACGCTTGATTTGTCCTGGTTTTTCTTCTGTAAGCCTAATATGTTTCTATTTATTGAGTCTTTGCTTTATTCACTCTGCTCCAGATTACAGTTACCACAACCATAACTGCAATGTATCCTCGTCCTCACTCGGAGTACTTTTTTTAAATTTTGATTATAGAGGTTTCAATCTTAGGGTCATTCGCCTCTTTTCGGGTTAAAGAAATCTCTTTTGGAAAAATCTCAAACCCTATGTGAGGGGTGTGGAATCGAACCCACGTGAGCTGCGTACAAGGCAATCAATTTACCAACTACGCTATGCCCGGCTCCTCACTCACTCACTCGGAGTACGACAAACAAAACTTAATACACTTGAATCTTCCAGTTGTACCTTCCGATGGTTTTTTTAATATCTCAAGAGTGCCTCGTTATTTCTTATATGAACTTCCTTTTCTTACATGGAAATTGAAAACAGAAAGAGGCATTCGTATGTACGTAGCATATAAATGAGTTATAGTCCTTTGTCAAGTAAATCTGACATTCAAACAAATCAAACCGATTCCAGTTGTGGATTAAACTCTGCTCGCTATCTATATCGATGAAACGATGATTTCCAGCGCTTCTTCTCGGTTTATATCGTCTTTCAATCCCGAAGAATTCCCTTTGGTATCTCCAAGAAGACACATAAACATTTTGGTGATTCTGCTTCTTCCTAAGTTCTCTTGCTAGTGGCATTTTTCGTTTCTCTGAAAATGTATTCCATAAAAAGGCAATTAGGGAACCATCAACAACTATCGTGGAATAACTTCATTGAGCGCTCACTCGAGCTGGAATCACTTTAAGGTCAATACCAGTACCTACAGTCTGTGTCTACATGTAACGTGCCAGTGCGAAAAGCAACGTCGTTGAGCATGGCAACGTTAGAATCAAGATCCCATTTATATTGATAATGATAAGATTGATATGCGTCTGCACGATCTATACTCGGGTACTATCAATAAATTCATTACAACCGTCATGTCGGAATACGTAATGGTGGGATCCTATAAGTTTGAAACATTGAATAAAAATTTCATAGGTATTTCCAACGGTGTTCGTGTCTTGAGAATGCGGACGGAACCTATTCCTTCATACCTGAGCTTTCAATACAAAATAACCGTAACCAAATCTTAAATCACGCTGTGCACATAAGAAGGACAGACCCCTACGTGCCAGTTTTGTAACAAAAAGACACACTGCGAGAAATCATGTACACAACCCTCTAATAAAACAATATCAACTTCAAGCAACCCAACACACAGCCCTCATCAACATCAACTATATCACAAACAACCGGAGTTGCAGCTCAGGCCCCAACGAACCTACGCACAGTGTGTCCGATCATTGCGATGCGCCTACCAGTTCCCAATCAAATGCCACAGCCACAAGTAAATGACAAGAACACGGATACACGATCTTGACCCGTAGGTCCCACAAACACCTCAAACCAGGTAATCCTGAAAACCCATACAACATCAACAGCGAGGATAGCATGAACGAAAACGATAAATCAAGAGAAAACAGACTAAGTAATCCCCAAGCAACAACAGGCAATGCAATAAATGGATTTCCAACAATAAATAAGATCTTAATGCCAAGTCACCAATCGCGTACACAAGATCCGGTGGATATACAATAAAATTCGATTTATTTTTATTTACACATTGTTAATATAAAAAGATCCACGGCTCAGGTAAAGAAATGCATTGAACCGTTGTAAATAATTGAAATAAAAAAGTACCTAATAGACGATTAACATGACTTCACGCTGAACAACGATTAACCTGTCGAGTTAAGCATCCTACATAACAGGGAGTATGGAATGTCGCGCTCAAATATTATTTACACCAACCTATTCGACAGTTTTCATATAACAATCTTTAAAATGGATAAATTTGGAAACAACGATAGGTTTTGCAGCTGTTTCGATCTTAGCTTTTAGATCGATAGATAATGGTTGTCATTGGAGATTGCCAGGTAGAGCACCGGGAAGCTACTTGGGACCGTTGAGGTTACTGCTTTACGTCAATGACGTGTGTTTAGTATTGAAAACTTCTCGCCGTTTCTGCACAGACGATCTCACCATAAAACTTTCGCTTAGGGTGGTGTAGCAAGAACTACGTGTGTGTGAATCCGAAAAAGTGCTTGATGATCGAATCCCGACGAAAGACTTTCCTCCCAGACCTCCAGAACTTTCTACTGCCGAAGCTCATCCTGTAGACCCCAGAGCTTTTCAACTGCCGAAAACATGTGGAGAAGGCATAGTCGATTGATAGCTAACGGGGGGGGGGGGGCAGTTTCGACTGTCCTGGTTTTTTAATCGTCTGATATGGTCACCCTATATCAGAGACCATATACAAATACCAAGAATACTTGCAACGCCTGTAATCGCCATGAGTGAAATAAGATAAAATAATATCAAAATTTTACCCTTTCCGGTATGGCTCATATATCTAGGCCTCATTCTCCTCAATCCTGTATTTTCAAGCCGGACACGCTTCAAAAGTATTGCACCTCGAAAAAAATTCACCATGCAAGATTTGATCGCAATCGAAAAACAATGTCATGAAGCGTCGAGATCTGCTGTAATGTTGAAAAAATGCCTTTGTGGTACAAGGAAAATTCATGAATTTAGATGGAACTTGAGTTTGTAAATGCAGCTTTTATTTCGTTTGTATGCCAAATGTTTTAGAAACCATAAAAAGTTAAAATCTGGTGTCACTTAAAAAAAAAACATTTTTTTGATTTTTATTTAAAATCTCAGTTAACAAATTGAAAACACCAGGGACTTTTTAACTTTTGTCAAAACAATTTTTGCGAGAAGATGCAAGATCCGTTGTTTCATGCATTTCTAAGATATTTAGCACAGAAAATAAATTGAAATCAGCCTTTTCAAACCCCAGTATTAACTCAATTCCAGAATTTTCTAAGTTCCATTAAGGGTATCTTTGAAAAAATTAGGGTGGCAATCTTTGAATTATGGTAAACGATTCGAGTCATGTTTTGATTAGAACATTTTAGTTCAGAATGTTACCGCATAGAGAGCGCCAACACTAACTTGTCAACGGAGAGAGATAGATATCGGATAGATCTATCTGATATCAAATCTGTAGAACAGGCACTTTTCAGTATTTCTTCCGAACATCTCGATACTCTATCTCTCTTCTATGGAAAGTTAGTGTTGGCGCCCTCTATGCGGTTACACGTGGAACTAAAATTTTCTAACCAAAATATAACTCGTATTATGTGCTACACTTCATCAAAACATATTATTCAGTTAAATCTAACCATTTTTTCACAACAATGTGTAGTTCGCAAAACTCGAGTACTGATACACTCAGGCTTGCTGGAGCATCACTCATGATGCTAAAATGAGGTGAGGTATCAACATTCTGAGGAGGACTTCACACACCTCGCCAATAGCAGAAAAAAAACTCTTCTCCCACTCAACAAGCAAACTCATCATCAGAGGTGATGACTTGTTCAATGATTAGAGGATGTTATGTGCATCACACAGGAAAGGCGAGAGCGCAAAACTGATTGAAGATGGGTTGGAATTCCTCTTCAAAAATGCTGAGAGTGTGGAGCGCGAGAGTGATTGTTTCCCTCTCTTGTTTTAATGGGATTTTGTCTGCTGCGTAGGATGCGGATATAAGTATAATTTTCGTGGTGTAGATCAGTGCTTCGTGGAATACGGATATCATCATGTGGTGGGAATCCAAGAGACTGGAGGACCCAGACTTGACTCTACTGTGCCAAACGACCTTGAGGCTTGAGCACTTCTTGTACACAGGTTTCAATTGAGCGAGGATTCAGTGGCCTTGGGAAAATACTAACTAACGATCAGATAAACCTCAGCTCGGAAAATTTAAAATCAATCCTATTCGTCAAACTTAATAACACCATAATAGAAGATAAATCTAGAAAAAATTTAGAATACACAGATAAAAATATTTTGTAATTTTAAGATTATTTTCATGCACATATTTGGAGCATGAATATAAATGTAAAATTAAGCTCCACCACAAATACACACGACTTGTCGCGCTTTCTTCAACGAATTTTATTATAATTTTACACGTGGGTTGAAAATTACAGTTTCTTTAAACAGAAAACACATGCACTTCAATGTATTTTTACTCGAATACTGTTGTAAAATGATTGACATGTAATATTACACGAATGAAAGTGTAAAATTGTATGCTGTTTGATGCTCCAATTGATGTTAACGTAATTTTCAATCAAATTTTAGATTCAATTGTTGTATGTTTACATTCGTATTGATTTACATGTCGTTTAATTTTCATTATTTTTTGGTGTGTAGAACGTAAGTAACTTTTTCATCTGTTCATTACTCGGCCATTTCAACATTTACTACTCTACTTTTTGCATAATATTCTAGTAAAAACCGTCGGCTTTCGATATGTACTGGAAAATTAGTGCAAAGTGTTGTAATGACGTCGTAAGAAAGTAAACAAAGAGAGGCTCTCGATGTTACATCCTATTGAAAATTTTCTCTAGAAATATTTTAATTTTGATATCTAATACAACATGACATCGCTTCCAAGTAAAATGGGTGCATAATATTCGATTCTATTCTAGTGTTCTTTCTCAATAATTTTTTAAAAAAATGTTGTTATCAAATAGTTTCGTTTCTATCTCTATTATAGATTGTTTTGGCTGGTTAGTTTCCAAGATATGGACAATGAAGTTTAAAAAAAAAAGTTGTTTGTGTTTATTTGTTACTAAATGTCAAAGTAGAAAGTTTATGCGGATAAATTTCCAATGGGCAATATATTTTTAAAATGAGATAATTATCGACAGCGATATTTAAAATTATACATAGTCGAAAATTGTATACTATCCTGATTATCTACTTTCAACGCTAGGGTAATAAGCCTACTTTCGTCTTGTTTCTATTATCACCCTACTAATTTGTAGCCGCTGGTTAGAGCAGCTTTTCTCATCTTTGTTCAACGCGTTGGTTTAAAAGGTAAGGCAATAATTGGAACACTCGAACCGAGTTTTCGTTGCGCTTAAATACGAACATTTTACAGCTTTCATACCAACTCAATCAGAAGCACTAATTTTGTTTTCGAACTCGAAACGCATCTCCATAAATAGTTTAGTTATATGTTTTGTGTCCTTTATGCGCAAAGGTGGTTTCAAACCATTTTCTCGTTAGTGAAGGAAAATAGTTTTTAATTAAAATTTTTCTCCACTACGGATAAATATAGCATAATGCCAATTGTGTTATTATATTGGTTCTTAAGAGCAAAGTAAAGCTACTGATGCCAATGTATACGCATTGTATCAATTGTAGGCCTAGAAATTAGTGGTACACCCACCATAATAGGGTTTATTTTATGTAAGGGGCTTACCTCTTTACCCTATATTCGGAGGAGAACACGAAGCTTCTTATTTTGATACTGATTTCACTAAATAATCCCCTACAAGTGAAATAATTTTTTGAACAGATTGTTTAGCAAATATAATGAAAAGATGAGTTCATGAATTATATAGGATATACGTTAGCCTTTGCCTATTCAATCAATTCCATTACAAGAATCCAACATTTGTACAATATTTTCTTAAATTTTCATTGCAAAATATTAAAATTTTGTGAGTGACATTGAATTTTCAGGAGGAAAATCGAAAAAATGCGGTGTACACATCAACCTAAAACCTCCTATACTAATCGTTTAGAAATTTCGCAGAGTTCTTTCTCATATCATTGCCCAGGTTCCTATGGGAGCGCTTTACAACATCATTATTATTTTTCAAGTAACATTTTAACCGATTTTTTAACGAATGTATTGGCATCAACGTGCTATGAAAAATTCGAAAAAATGAAGGCTGCTCTCATTACTCCTTATCATCTTCACTTATAGCAAAAACATTTTCTGGGACCTTTGGCACCAAAACATTAATTACGTTGTCCAGTCTTAGCGCCGATTTCTAGCAAGTTCTAGAAAGAGAAAAAATACACCTTTCCAAAGGTATGCTGTATTATTCTGTTATAAATATTGTGCTAAATTGCGACAATAATAAGAAAATTGTCATTTTTTTGCATTTTTTTCATGACAAATATGCAAATGGTTCAACATTCTTCCAAGGGCACGTCATGGTTCTATGCAATAATAATTCGGAAGAGCATTTAATTCTGCTATAAATCAATTTGGGGGCATTCAACATTTTTCAAAACTTTTTGTGTTGCACTATAACCTATGGTAGTTCACTTGAAAAGTTAAAAAAAAATCACTATAGCGCCGTGAAAAGAGTTATGATGGCATCCGGTTATCCACCTGGACAGTGCGTAACGAATAAACGGTTTACTTCAATATAAACATGTATGTCACGTTTTAGCTTAGCTATGGGTGACAAACGTCAAAAAAGGTCGCAATCTTTGATACGTAACTACTTCTTCCTCAACGAGTATTATATTTTAATAACAGATCGCTTGGCAAATTTTGGCCCTTTAAGGAGGGTACTGGACTATTGTATCACTTACAAGGCCTACAATCATTCGTTTTCGAGCTCTCCATCGAGACAGAGGTTGTTTTTTCTAGTCCGTAGTGCTGTGTGAGGCGATAAAGAATAGTTTTAATCCGCATTCAAGGTTATTTTGCCAGTTCGGTTCGGTCCTCAGTCTTTTGTTCGCGTGTGAGGATTAAACAATAGCCAGCTGTATAAGCTGGATCGGTTCGTCGTTGGACACCAGTTTAAAGCTAAGTGGTTTTTGTCTTTTGTAACACATTTATTGCTTTCTTCCGTCTGCGCGGGCGCTGACCCCGTGCGTTGACGTTTTCTATGGTTCCCTCTCCGGATGGTCAAATGGAAGTTGAATCGGGTTCAACTTCTAAGGCTCCCCCCCGGCCCAAATGCTATCCAGAACTCTCAACTGGTCCATTTGTGGTCTTCTTTCGGCCCAAGACTAAATCACTGAATCTTCTTCAGATTTCTAGAGACCTGACGGAACGGTTCTCGGCTGTGACCGAAATTTCAAAGGTCCGCTCGGACAAGATAAGGGTGTTGCTAGCCAACTCAAAGCAGGCAAACGATATTGCTTGCTGTGAGCACTTTACGCGGGATTATAACGTGTATATTCCGGCTGTAAGAGTACAATCCGAAGGCGTCGTAACCGATGAGAGTTTGACGTGCGAGGATCTGCTGAAGTACGGGGTTGGCCGATTCAGAGACCGCTTACTTCAGCCAGTTAAAATACTTGAGTGCAAACGTTTGCACTCAGTAGTAGTTGCGGGGGATGGTTCAAAAACGTACCCCCAATCAAACTCTTATCGGGTGACCTTCGCTGGTACCGCTTTGCCAAATTTCGTCCTCTTGCACAAGGTTCGTCTGCCTGTGCGTCTGTTTGTGCCGCGGGTCATGAATTGCACAAAGTGTAAACAACTGGGTCACACAGCCACCCATTGTAGCAACAAGGCCCGCTGTGGAAAATGCGGGGAGAATCATCTAGATAATTCGTGCAGTAGGCAAGCCGAAAAGTGTCCTTACTGTGCGGAGAGTCTGCATGATATCTCGGCATGTCCCGCGTACAAACTACGCGGGGATAAACTGAAACGTTCCCTTGCGGGACGATCCAAACATTCTTTCGCAGAAATGTTAAAGAATGCTACGCCACCAACCTCAACAAACATCTATGCTCACTTGCCTCCTAACGAGGGCGAGGCTGATGACCCACAAGAGGGAACATCTACTAGGGCGCCTAGAAGTTATAGGAAGAGGAGGAACATTTCCTCTCCTAAAGTTCGTTGTAAAGGCCAGAAGGTATCCCTTGACGGGACTCAGAAAGTCACATCTATTGGAAGTGTTGCAACCAAACCGAAGCAATTAGCTCCTGGTCTCGGAGGATTAAGCTCAGAGAAGGAGTTCCCAGCACTTCCAGGAACATCAAAAATCCCAAGTGTTCCTTTGTTTCAGTTCGAGAGTAATCACAGCACTGGAATTATAAAACTCTCGGACATAGTGGACTGGATAATAAAAACTTTCAATATTACTGATCCTATTAAAAGTCTTATGTTAGCTTTTCTCCCTACAGTGAGAACATTTTTGAAGCAGTTGACTGCTAAATGGCCCCTCCTCTCAGCGATTGTATCCTTCGATGGCTAACTCATCGAACGAGGTCACGGATTTGATCACTGTTCTACAGTGGAATTGCAGAAGTATCATCCCGAAAATCGATTCCTTCAAAATTTTAATAAATAATTTGAGTTGCGATGCATTTGCATTATGTGAAACTTGGTTAACTTCCGACATAGAACTCAACTTCCACGACTTTAATATTATTCGCCTGGATCGAGACACCCCCTATGGAGGAGTGCTTTTGGGGATCAAAAAGTGCTATTCCTTCTACAGAATTAACCTTCCCTCGATAACAGGTATTGAAGTTGTCGCTTGTCAAGTAACAACCAAAGGCAAAAGCCTTTGCATAGCTTCCATATATATTCCCCCCAACACCGCGGTTGGGCACCGACGGCTACAAGACATCTTAGAATCCCTGCCAGCACCGCGACTAGTTTTAGGAGACTTTAACTCTCACGGTACAGCATGGGGTTGCCTCTATGATGATAACCGGTCTTCCTTAATTCAGGATCTTTGCGATAACTTCAATTTGACAATTTTAAACACGGGTGAAATGACACGGATTCCTGCTCCTCCAGCGCGCCCGAGCGCCTTAGACTTGTCCCTTTGCTCAACATCGCTGCGGTTAAATTGCATGTGGAAGGTAATTCCTGATCCCCACGGCAGCGACCATCTGCCGATTGTAGTCTCAATCAATAACGGTTCAAGGCCATTGAAATCAATCAATATTTCGTATGACCTCACACGAAATATCGATTGGAAGAGCTATGCTGCCGCGATATCCGACAACATCGAATCTACCCAAGAACTTCCTCCGGAGGAAGAGTACAGCTTTTTGGCTGGCTTGATTCTCGACAGCGCGAATCAAGCTCAGACTAGGCCAGTACCCGGCGCGAACATACAAAAACGTTCTCCCAATCCCTGGTGGGATAAAGAGTGCTCAGACGTGTACGCAGAGAAGGCCGCCGCGTTTAAGACCTTCCGGAACGACGGGTTACCCGCCAGTTTTCGACAGTACGCGACGTTAGACAAGCGAATGAAGAGTTTGATGAAAGCCAAAAAACGCGATTATTGGCGCCGGTTCGTCGACGGATTAACGAGAGAAACATCGATGAGCACTCTTTGGGGAACAGCCCGACGTATGCGAAATCGAAACAGTACTAATGAGAGCGTGGAATATTCAAACCGTTGGATATTCGATTTCGCCAAGAAGGTTTGTCCGGATTCCGCCCCGGCACAGAAGATTTACCGCGCCGCGTCTCCTCACGATAGCGCGAACGAAACACCTTTTTCGATGGTGGAGTTCTCACTTGCTCTCTTGTCGTGTAACAATAAAGCTCCGGGGCCAGACAGAATCAAATTCAACTTGTTGAAGAATCTGCCTGACTCTGCCAAGAGACGCATGTTGAACTTATTTAATAAGTTTCTCGAGGCTAACATTGTCCCACTCGATTGGAGACAAGTGAAGGTCATCGCCATCCAAAAACCAGGAAAACCAGCCTCCGACCACAATTCGTACCGTCCGATCGCAATGCTATCCTGTATCCGGAAGTTGTTCGAGAAAATGATCCTATCCCGCCTCGACAATTGGGTCGAAGCAAATGGCTTACTGTCAGATACACAATTTGGCTTTCGCAAAGGCAAAGGGACGAACGATTGTCTTGCGTTGCTCTCAACCGAAATTCAAATGGCCTATGCTAGTAAAGAGCAGATGGCATCAGTGTTCCTAGATATAAAGGGGGCTTTTGATTCAGTTTCGATCAACATTCTTTCAGAGAAGCTGCACCAGCATGGTCTTTCAGCGACTTTAAACAACTTTTTACTAAACTTGTTGTCGGAAAAGCACATGCATTTTTCGCATGGTGACTTATCGACATCACGATTTAGCTACATGGGCCTTCCCCAGGGCTCATGTCTAAGCCCCCTTTTATACAATTTCTATGTCAACGACATTGATGAATGTCTTGACAATTGCTGCACGTTAAGGCAACTTGCAGACGATGGCGTGGTGTCTGTTACGGGACCCAAAGCTGTCGATCTACAAGGACCATTACAGAATACCCTGGACAATTTGTCTGCTTGGGCTATTAAGCTGGGTATCGAATTCTCCACGGAGAAAACTGAGCTAGTTGTATTTTCAAGGAAGCGTGAACCAGCACAACTACAGCTTCTATTAATGGGTCAAACTATCGCTCAGGTCTTCACAGTAAAATATCTAGGGGTCTGGTTCGACTCGAAAGGTACTTGGGGATGCCATATTCGGTATCTGAAACAGAAATGCCAACAAAGGATCAACTTTCTTCGTACAATAACCGGAACATGGTGGGGTGCCCACCCAGGAGACCTAATTAGGTTGTATCAAACAACGATACTGTCGGTAATGGAATACGGATGCTTCTGCTTTCGATCCGCCGCGAACATACATTTCATCAAACTCGAAAGAATTCAGTATCGTTGTTTGCGTATCGCCTTAGGGTGCATGCAGTCGACCCATACGATGAGTCTCGAAGTGCTGTCGGGCGTTCTCCCGTTGAAAAATCGATTTTGGGAACTCTCATATCGATTGCTCATTCGATGCGATATCTTGAACCCGGTCGTGATTAAAAATTTCGAAAGGCTTGTTGAGCTCAATTCTCAGACCCGTTTCATGTCCCTGTACTTTGACTACATGGCGCAGAGTATTAACCCTTCTTCTTACAATCCCAACCGTGTGCATTTCATAAATACTTCTGAATCTACTGTTTTCTTCGACACATCCATGAAAGACGAGATTAGTGGAATTCCGGACCACATACGCCCACAAGTGGTTCCAAACATTTTTTATAATAAATTCCGAGAAGTCGACTGTTCTAAGATGTTTTATACTGACGGATCAAACCTCGAAGGATCCACTGGCTTCGGTATTTTCAATCAAAAGTTCACCGCCTCCTACAAACTCAGTGACCCTGCTTCAGTTTACGCCGCAGAACTAGCTGCCATTCAGTATACCCTTGGAGTCATTGAAACATTACCCGCAGACCATTACTTCATCGTTTCGGATAGCCTCAGTTCCATTGACGCTATTCGCTCGATGAAACAAGGCAAGCACTCCTCGTATTTTTTGGGGAAAATACGGGAGCTACTGAGTGCTTTATCTGACAACTCTTTCCAGATTACCTTGGTATGGGTCCCTTCTCATTGCTCCATTCCGGGCAATGAGAAGGCAGACTCCTTAGCTAAGGTGGGTGCCTTAGAAGGAGACGTTTACGAAAGACCAATTTGCTTCAGCGAATTTTTCAGTATTACTCATCAGAGAACCCTCGAAAGTTGGCAAACTTCGTGGAGCAGTGGAGAGCTGGGAAGGTGGCTACATTCGATAATCCCTAAGGTATCGACGAAACCTTGGTTCAAGGGGATGGATGTGGGTCGTGACTTCATTCGTGTGATGTCCCGACTCATGGCAAACCATTACACGCTGGATGCACATCTCCGGCGTATTGGGCTCGTGGATAGTGGTATCTGCGCTTGTGGCGACGGCTATCACGACATCGAGCACATTGTCTGGGCGTGCACCGAGTACAGTTCCGCTAGGTCTCGGCTAATGGATACCCTGCGGGCCCGAGGAAGACCAACCAACGTCCCGGTTCGAGATGTGCTGGCAAGCCGCGATGTTCTCTATATGTCCCTTATATACACCTTTGTGAAAACCATCAATATACAAGTCTAACTGCCCCTTGTTATCTCCTTATCATTCTCAGAACGCTCTTCCACCTGTATCAAACCATCTGTATCGAATGAGCCAACAAACACGGGACCTACGGTACGAACATAACACGCTTAACTCGAAATGTAGCCGATCCACATCTGAGCCGTACTACGAAATCGTCTGGAAAAACCCCTGCCATCTTGAGGAGGACCACCCGGCGTCCCAGTACATGATTCCCCTGATGAAGGCCACCCGAGTTTGTAATCCATCCGTTGATCTCACGATGCCTGAAACTGAAATAATTTTCTCTCCCTGCCATCTTTGTCTACCCTCCCTCCCCTGACTCTTATACCCAGAAGTAACACCCCTACCCCCCCCCCCCCCCCCCCAATATCATCACGAAGCATTTAGCTCTTCTTGTCTCTTCTAGTTTTAACTATTATATTATATAACCTCGTTGAAATTGCCCAACTCTACTACCCACAAAAATAACTATAATTACGAATCTTTACAAAATTCAATCATGCCCTCTAGTGATGCCTAGTTTTAAGTTAGTCGTAAAAAATTGTCCCCCTTAATTAAACATTATTTGCTCCAATAATCTCACTGATAAAAATGTCAAACCATATTGCCACAAAAACTAAATGACCCCCCTAATCTTACGAAAACAATATTATCCCCTTGTGTAGATATATAAGATAGCTATAAAATCGCATTAGTTTCATTTAAAAAAAAATCAATATGTAATCCCCTAGTTTTAAGCAATTTAAAATGTAAAACAAAACAAAATTGGCACCTTTAAGCTAACGCAACGTGCCTTATCAAATAAACGATTTGAATAAAAAAAAAAAGGCCTACAATCGATGAAATTTCTATAAATATGCACCAACACGTTTGCTTCGTTCCTAAGAACCACTAGTAAAATAATAAATGGCCCGAAAATGGTGGAATACTTCTGTTTGAGTGCAACTAAAACTCTAATCGGATGCCCAAAATATCGCACTACCATTTAAGTCAAAAGATAGTACAAATATATGGCAGACACAACTCTAACCAATGGTTTCAAATGGGTAAGGTGCTAATTGTAATAAGGTGAAAAGAGGCTCATGACTCTATACATATTTGAAAGCTATGTATATATTTAGATAGTTGCATTGCTTCATGCAACGCTTAACTATACATTCATTTCAAATACAAAAATATACATCAGAAATAAACTTTACACATGCATCAAACCCATATAACAAAACCTTATAGCAACTAATCATTACCTCCTCACAAGGCGTGTGAGGACATCACAAACTCCTCTTGAATCATCATGAGGTGTAGCACATTCTCCTCCACGGAGCAAATATCCCATGCGTAAGAAAATATTTATCTACATCATTTCGTTGAGCAAGAGAGGAACTCTCTCATTTTTCGGTTCCTCACACACAACGGTACAGATGCTCCCGTTGCTTCATTCTTTTCTACCTCATCCTGAGGGAGGGATATTAGCCCTCATCGTGTGTTGAAGTGTTTATAACAAGTCTGGGCCCCATGCAAAATTGACTCAGACATCACTTCGTTAAAAGTTTAATAGCTATTTTTATCAAAGCTGGATTGCCTAGTGGTCTTCGATAAAGTTGTAGACAACTAAATTATCACTCTTATCTTCACTTACAGTGATATTATGATGCATACAGTGCCACCTAGTGGTGAAAATGCGAGTTAGTGTTAGTGTACTTTATGGTACTTAAAGTAACTAATTATGTAAGACTTTTGGCACTGCGTCGAATTGAAGATTTAGTGCTTGCCCCTCGCCTGGTGGAACAACAAATCGACTCAGGGGTGGGCTGATTGAGTTCTCAAAAATTAATTTTTTTTCTGGGCAGTCTACTGTTCTGACTAATGAGCCTTGATTATAGCGCCTTTGCTCGCTCTTTGAAATTTCGAAAGGATAAAATTGACTCAATGTCTTCAATAGATTTACCAAAAGATCTTAATTCTTTCTGTAGTGTAATGAACCACGTGTTGCATAGTCGATAAGTGCGTCTTGGTCAGATGAGACAGAGTTTATTCGCAGCTTGTAACTTATGATTCTTATCTATTTTCCTATCGTCCGATTCATAAGAAGCTTCTTCGTTGACATGAATTCAGTTCCTCCGCGAGCTTTAAACTATTCCGACACCGTCCAATACAATTAAAATTAAAAATAAAATTCATATGAGATTCAGGTGTTCAATAAAAAAATGAGAATTTTTTCAGTTACGTAAAAAAAATTTTTTTCGACGAATTCAGTATTTTTAATTTAAAACATAATGTTTATTCTTCAAAAGTCGTCAATAAATATTGGAGAAGGTGCCCTGGTCAGCCGTGCGATGCAACTTAGTCGCGATGCTCCCACAAAAGCGTTGGACGGAACTGACGTCCATCTTCTAGATGCAATTCCGGATCCTTGTGGTCAACTGCTTCGTATCCTTGGCCCGCCAGTTATTTTTGTACACTAGAGCACTGAGGGAGTCGAAAAAATCCTCAATGGGACGGCACTGGGGCAAGTTGGTCGGGTTCCTTTCTTTTGGCACGTACGGATCTTTTTCTGCTTAAGATACTCCAGCGTCTTCTTGGCGTAATGGGAAGATGCCTTGTCCGGCCAGAAGACGTACTTCCCATCTGCATTATGGTCCTTTAAGAATGGCAGAAGAATTTTCTCAAGACACTCCTCCTGGTACACTTGTTGATTAATGGTCAGAGCTAGGGTTCGCAATACCGACCCTTTTTGGCGAGAACCGGTATTACGGTACTGAAGCCCTCAGTACCGGTAGTACCGGTAAAGTACCGGTACTCGAATATTTGTTTTTAAAAAAATCGAAATAAGCTTCAAAGTGAAATTGAATGCTCAAATTGATGGCCTTATTCTCAGATGATTGATTTGTGCTGATCAAAAAAGTATGTTTATTGTTTTCAATTGATTCGGAATGGTATGACTCATTTCAACGGAAAATATTTTTCGTATGCGGCACCTTCTTTTATTTCGAAATCTAGGCCACTTTGAAATCAAGAACTGCTAAGCGGTGCGACTTTTGTCGACTGTAAATGTATGAAACACTATTAACAGCAGTAAATCAAAGCGATAATGGCTGTAAATCCGAGCAGGTTATTCGCATTTCCTCTCTTGATTGTCTGTAAAATGGTTTCGACATGCATACCAAGGCTCCTTGCTTTTCTGTAAACTATGGAGTTTTGCTGAATTTTCCGATCACCAATAACTAGAAATCGCTCCATTTGGTTCAGTAGTTCACCAAGTCTAAAATTGTTAGCTACCAAATCGCTGTTCGTTCTTTTATAAATAAAGGTTAAAGAGCAAACCAAAGACATGACATAGACCATAGTCTTATTACGCGCCACCCAGTGAATAATGAAACCTATCAGAATGTCGCTAATAAAATAATTCAAGGCAAATTTTTACGTCTCTTACGCTAGATGTGAATATATTGAAATTTAGTACAAGATCGTTTAAATTTAATTTCGACAAAATAAAGCAGGAATTTAAACGTACCGTTCAGTACAACGGGAGCTAGTAATGTTTAACTTATAGAAGTTAATTAATCTAATTAAAAGTCATATTGCAGACCGATATTTTGAAACAGGCCCCCAAGAGAGTCCACATATTTTTCATAAAAAAAGTATGGTGCCGAAAATACCGGTACTGGCTTTTGTTCAGTACCGGTATTACGGTACCAAGAATGGGTCGGTTTCCCGGGATTTTCGGTACCGGTATTACCGGTACCACAACCCTAGTCAGACCGCTCGGCTTGTACAACGGCATTGAAATCCCTGTCCGAGATGGCGACGTACAGCATAACTTTTTGTTCAAATTTATGCTTAAACTTATATCTTACTTCGGGGGGGGGGGGGGGGGGGGGGGGGGGTGTGGCCAGCTTGTCACAGGAATAGTAGCTGTCATTTTTTGGAATGTGGGTCTTCGAACGCGGAAAGTAACTTTCGTCGTCCAGCACGAACAACATCCCGCGGTAGTTCTTCGTCATCCACCGGCACTGCGGATTCACGATCGCTATCTACTCGTCCGTGTTCAACTCTTCTTCCGACAGATGATGTCCTCCAACTTGAGGGTTCGATGAATAAAGGTATGGGAGCAGTGATATTTTCGGCCGGCGTCACGCACACTCGTTTCGTCCTTGTTGTCGAACAGTTTTTTCAACGCTTCATTCTACTTCTTCTTCGTCTTTATCTTCGCCGGATGGCCGCTACCGGCTTTCCGCTCCACGCTCTGGGATGCCAGGATCCGGTAAACTGTACTCACGGGCACGTTTTCGTCTCGAAAGTGTCTACCGTCAACTTTTTCCCCGATGACCACGTGTTTCGTAAACCCGTACAACACGCGGAGTGCTTGCTGTTTCGACGCCATCTTCGATTGAACTGACAGTATCCAAGCGAAAAGGAATATGCCACCCATTTCTAGGGAGTCCAGAGAGCAATTCTCTTGGAGAGAAAAAAAAATTACGCTCTTTACTTTAATTACAGAAATGTATTAAAAACATTCTCATTTTTTATTGAACACCCGTTCCGGCAGGGAAGCAAGAATCAAATGGAAATGGAACTTACTGGTGGAAACTATCCCCTCGCTAGTTGAATCCTCAATAAAACAAAAGAACAATAACACATGAAGAACAATCACCAAGAAAGATAGAAATAAATTGTAAAATATAATTAGAATGCCCTCACTGGTTACGAATATGTCGTCCAAAACACTTCGAACCAACTGGGTATTAGCTTCACTCCACCACCACTTCGGTATCATTCTGATCCCTTTAGCGGTATGTCTGTCCCATTTTATGCATCGTTTTCTTAGTTTCTCCACATATATTTCCACTGTCACCACAAATTATTATTTTTTTCGAAACTTAAAATTGTCACTGTCAAACAGAAAGCAAATTGACGTCAGCGAAAATTTTTCGCACCCGACGCGCATGGCTACTACGATCCGAATCCTTAGATTTTTTCAAAACGCCATTTCAAAAATCGGGCAGACTGTTAGTAGTTAGAAACCTTTATCGATTACTTTCTAATTTGTAAGATATAATCTAATGTGGTCCAATAGGGTTTTTTGATATATTATGAATTATTTTTCATAAACAATTTATTGAGAAATTTTCGCACGTAAAAAAACAAGATTTCCGATCAATCAAGTCTCACAAAATCGATATTTTCGAAATCCCTTACGTGATCCACTTGATCATACATGTGTAAAGATACTTGAATCAATCGTTAAGGATTGGCACCTGATTCAAACCTCCAAAAATACTCCCCACTGAGACGTACAAAACATTGTTTCAAAATCGTTCAACACGGGTCCAATGATGGACGTTCGTTGAACGGTTATTTGGACGTCGTTCAAATTGGTCCAACGAGCGTCCTTCATTGGACGATTTTGAAACCAACCGTCCTTAGAGGGTCCCTATGGAAATTAGTTCAAAAATCCAAAAAAAAAAATTCTTCGTTGAACTAAATTTTATAAAAAACTTAGTTAGAAATTTTGACAGTTCTTCCTATGCTCCTAAACAAATCTCAAAATTATGTTACAACCTTCAAAATAGGTTAGGTTTTTCTATTTTACTGTCTGATAAGTCGTGGAAACACAATAAGGACCTAAAAGATGAAATGTGTTCCATGTAAAAAAATAATAGTTCGACAAGCAATTTGCAGCTACGGATTAAAAGGTACGAAAATTTCCCCAGGAACCAAAAAATGGGTATTTTCGAAAAGCACGAAATAAAACGAACTGACGCTATTGGATTATCGCCCTGGAAAAATCTAGTTATTTTCAGAAGAATTGTAAAAAAACTTCCACCCTGAAATAGTTCGATCCGCTCACATATGATCGGTCCATTATCCAATTACCATCCTCTTTCTCCCTTTATCCGAAGGCGACCACTATAGATCGTGTGGTGGTGCATTTGTGCCTGTTTTATAGCTCATTTTCTCCGTTCAATTTTCGTTTCGTTACCGGCTGCTGGTGCTGCTGCTGAAGCCATTTCGATTGTGGGGAACCCCTTTGGCACCGCAGCACATACACACAAACACACGCATCGATTCGCTAATTTATGGTATCGATACCGCGGCCCGGCTTCTCACCCGGTTGATCTTCGGAAGAGACCCTTTAACTAGTACCCCGGTAACAACAGCTCCCTCTACTAATTCGAAACGGTCATTGTTCTGTACATTACGAGCCGGGTTTGCGTTTTAGATTTAATAGCTGTAGCGTTTTCATGACGAATTGCACAACTTTCTATTCAGAAAAAAATCGATTGTTGGGGCACTTCTCTCGAGGAATATGGGGGGTAACCGAAAGAGGTAATAATTCCCTACCCCGACGGAGTATGTCAAACTATTGTGAAACTTAATCTCAACGATTCTCCAACTCCGTAGCAGGACCAGCAATCACACTCATTTGCATTCATTCACAACTTTCCGGCATTCCTTGCGCAGCTTGCCCCTTTTCCGTCCACGGGACTCATCCGCAGCAACCAAAGTTGCAGAATGAAACAAATGACCTAGATTTTTTCCCAGATTGCATATGAAGAGGAATCCGGTGAACCCACCCCGCTCCCAGTAAAATGCCACTTTATGTGTGCAGTTTTATTGTATTTTTCGTTATATCCCTTTCGAGATTGGTTTCCGTGCAGTTCAGGCCTCACCTCACAACTCCCAGTGGATTCGATCGTGGCTGGTCCCGGCAAATACTAAAGGATGCATTTTTCTGCATTTTTTCAATGGAGGGGGGCAAGCGCGGCGGTTTGATTTCAAACATACCGTCGTCTTAAGCCTGGAATGGATTTTGGATTCTGGGGTGGACTCTCCCGGTTGCAGGCGTACTGCGTAAAGGCTAAAGTGTCCTATTTAAATTTCGAATAGAAAAAAATATATTTAACATGGTCGGTCCAACTGCTGGATCATTGTCATTTTCAATATCAAACTACGTCTTTCCAAAATTTATCCAATTTTTTCACCGAAAAAAAATTCTCACGCTAAAATTAGTCCTAGTCGGCCACTTTTGCGAATACTGCCAGTCAAAGAAAAAAATCGCATTCTTTCTTTTTGTGCGCTGCACATTTCTTTTTTTTTCCCCTACATCTCACACCCATTAAAGACAGCATAAAAGCAGCTCCCAGGGACCATCATCCTCGCCCCCAAAGGCTCCGTCAGAAAAAAAGAAAAAAAAACAAAATTCACACTTCGAACGTCACATTCATTGCATTTCGCCGGGTCCCGCGATCTTATCTGGTGAGTGTTCATCAGAGCATGCGGTGCTTCTGCTGCTGTTGCTGTTGCTGGGCTTTTATTTTGTTTTCATTTCAGTTTGAAAATTATATTCAACAATAATAAAGAGGGAACATGAAATGCCAGCAATGTGTTATAATGGGCGGAAATAATTCATTCGGTTCATGATAATTATCTAGTATGGGAATGTTGTTTGCTTGTTCACTCGCGATACAACCCGAAAGCGGCGTGTGCCGGTTGTCACGCAACGACCCCCTCGTCCCTCGCCCTCTCGTAGGTTTTGTTTCTTTGAATTGAAATTTTCAGCTGTGTGAAAAAATCCAAACAGCAAACTCGCCATTCGGATGGAACTTTTGAAACAAGGAACCGTAACAAACACCCCCAGCATGGCAGTTCAATTTGCGTTACAACCCTAATGAAGCTATCACACAGCGTTCCGGCACCACGCGGGAAAACTCACCTTCAATATGGGACTGCTAATTTGCGGGCGTTTCTTTTCCTTGGAGCAGAGACAGCCCCAAGGCATCTTATGGCCCGATATGCCAAAAGGTGGAAGTGGATGCTGGTTGAACTCTCACACACACACAGACGCACGGAACTCCTTGGGTACCGAACTGATTTGAACTGAACAGGCGCTAGCTACCTGAGCGCTAATCACTCCGTTTGGCAGAAATCACCTGCGGAATTCTGCATTTCGAACGTTCCGAGGATCTTTTTTCTGCATTTAACCTTAACCCCACCAATTAGCATTTCACTGCGCACACAGCAGCCACGGTCCGGCGGTCGTTAAATGGCTATTATTGAACATGATGATGGGTTCTTTCGCACATCGTTCGTTGTGGATCGTTTTTTCTAACGATTGAGGACATCTGAAAGTGAGAAAAAGAAAAGAGGAAATGTTTAGTGGTATGCTGAGGCTATTCGATAAAATTTTACAACCTTAAATGAGTGGAATAAAAATGTTGGAATTTTCTTTCTTTTGTATTGGGTAATTGGCAAGTGGAATGTGAACTTCATAGCATGCTTTGATTGATGTAACATATAGAACTTGGCAAGCGTCAATATTGTTAGTGGTGTCAACAGAGACAGTAAATAACTAATAATGATGACGTCAGCGCCGCAAAATTTTGGTCAGATATGGAAGTAATATTGTTCATTTTTCACACACACAATGTTATTAGCGATTGATAGGAACTGCTTGGATAAGAAATTTACTTCTAAAATAATGTTAGAAACCTGATTCAACACATTTACTCATTTAACAAAAAATTGTGATGAACAAAAAATTTAATTAAAGTTACCGTAGTAGAAATCAGTACAGGATCGGAAAGTGGAACACTCGCTCATTTACTCCCACAAACTGCACAAGGAAGCCAGCTCAGCCCGTTGATTTTAGCCAACTACGTAAAAGACTAAATCCACCACTAGTTTGCTATATACAAATGATCTTAGAACTTCTCATATTTTGAAAGCACTATCTTATATTTATTTCCAAGCAGAGGGCACGTTGTGTTCGGGAACAAAAGAACTACTGTGTTAACTACTGGAGCCTCAGTAGAGTTGATCGGATTTTGGTTTTCTTGAAACAGAGTAATTTTCGATACTCCGCACCTGTCGGATATATTTGTTATTGCACAAATCTTACCACGACGATCCTTATCCACACGTGAAAATCATGCTTGAGTGTCAAAGATCGGCGTAAAAAAACGAAGCAAAAAGCCGAATGTTTGCAACGGCTATATCTAAGAACCGGGAACAATATGGAGAGCTGATGATGGCCGAGCAAAATCTTAATCATCGTAAGAAATACCGTGGCAGTGACAAAAAGTAACTCGCTAAGGTAGAGGAAACCTTTACCAGGAACGAGGCGCGAAAAGTTTACTAGAAGGTAATCAACATAAGGAGGAAAAGTACTCCACCACCGGCCATGATTAACAACCATGGCATAGGAGAGGCGAAATGAGGAGTGTGCATGTTGGACAAACTGTAGATTCAGTCACGCTACACGAAGTGCGAAATGCTATTCCAGAACTGAAAAACAATAAGGCCATTAGGAAGGACAAAAAAACGGCCAAACTTCTAAAAGCCGGGAGTGATCGGCTTTTCGAAACAATCCAAGCGATTGCGATGATCCGGGTGGTAGAAGAAATACCTACGCATTCGTTGGATGGCCTTATATGCTCTAGCTTCAAGTAGAGTCACGCATAACGATCCTCAATGCCGCCGACAAGCCACTCTCTCATGTTCTGTTTAGCAGACTACGCCCGGCGAGTACCAAAGCGGGTTTCCAGAAGAACGGACAACGACAGATCAGATGTGTACCCCGCGGCAAATTCTGGATAAATTTCGCGAATATAACTTGAGGTATCACCACCTGCTTGTGGATTTTAATGCGGCGTACGATTCAGTGAAGCGAACCGAACTGTGGCAGCTTAAGCTGATCTATATGACGCTGGATGGGTTTAAATCAGGCTTTTAAATAGCTGGAGAGACATCGAACTCGTTTATGGCGTCTGACGGATTGAATTAAAAATCCGGAATGGAACCATTACCACGAGATATCAATTGTTTCGTGGCATCGCGGACAACATCAATATTATTGGTATTGATCACGAAGCAGTGGAAGGAGGATTTGCGGCTTTCATAAAGCAGGCTGCGACAATCAGGCTGACTGTTTATAAACTTTGACAAGACAAAGTACATAATAGCGTGCAGAAAACGAGACAGTTCGAACGATATTGTTTCCGAGGGGAAATCGATAGGGTCTGGTAGGAGGTGGTCAGCGAATTCATATGTTTTGGAAAACTGGTGACACGTGCTACGATATTTAGCGGTGAGCCAAGAAAAATTCTATGGTTTGTGTAGTCAGAAAAAGTTCCGTAGTCTATATACGGTTACAAAACTTGCTCTAAACAAATGGCTGATACTCCCTGTTGCTCAATGCATCGACTATAGTATTGTATATATACAAACATGCTGAAATTAGAAAGCAAGTAAAACACGATAGACTACAATGGGCCTGACAGGTAGCACAAATTCCGGAAGAGTTATGTTGTGATCAGCAGAAGATGACCTGGAAGAGGTTGTCGATTTCTGGGCAGACCGTGCACTCGCTAGCCAGCTATGCCAGCGAGGCAGACGCGCGTGCGGCAGGCATTCAAGTATACCCGTGGTTCCAGATTTTACTAAACATGCAAACCAAAAAAAAATGGGTCATCATCCGGAGTACTCGGATTGTTCGGCCACGATGATGACATCAAAAATCCTAAATTAAAAAAAAATAAATATCGGTTCTATATTTTTTTAGTTTCAATTTTTTATTTTGAGATTTTTTTAAATTTTTTTGATCATATAGATCTTTTTTATTTTTCTCAATGCATGCATTTTTTCAATTTTTGCTATTTTATAGATTTTTTCATTAACAGATTTTTATATATTTCCGATGCATACGATTTTTTGTTTATTTTTTTTGATTTTCTCGATTTATTTGATTTTTTCGATTTTTCTTTTTCCAATTTTTTTAAATTTTTTCGTTTTTTTAAATATTTTTCTGTTTTCTCGATTTTTAATTTTTTTCGATTTTTCAGTTTTTTTTCCTTTTTGTCAATTTTTATTTTTTTTTTCTTTTTGATTTCATTGATTTTTTTTATTTTTTCGATTTTTTTTTCTTGATTATATTGATTTTATTTTTTTAAATTTTGTATTTTTTTGGCAATATTTTTTTATTTTTATCAATTTCTTGATTTTTTTATTTGTTTTACTTTTTTTTTAATTTTTTGTTTGAGTTTTTTCGATTGTTTTTTAGTTTTGCGAGTTTTTCGAATTTTTCGAGTTTTCCGAATTTTGCGAGTTTTTTGAGTTTTTCGATTTTTTTAAGTTTTTCGTTTTTCAATTTTTTTGAGCTTCTCGAGTTTTACGATTTTTTGTGAGTTTTTCGCTTTTTTTTATTTTTTTCGAGTTTTTAGTTTTTCGAGTTTTTTTTTTTTTGAGTTTTTCGATTTTTTTTAGTTTTCTAGTTTTTCGGGTTTTTGAGTTATTCGAGTTTTTCAGCTTTTCGAGTTTTTTGAGTTTTCGAGTTTTTCGAATTTTTTGAGTTTTTCGAGTTTTCTGAGTTTTGCGAGTTTTTCGATTTTTTTGGAGTTTTTCGATTTTTTTAGTTTTGCGAGTTTTTCGAGTTTTCCGATTTTTTTATTGTTTTTTGAGTTTTTCGATTTTTTAGAGTTTTTCGATTTTTTTAAGTTTTTTGTTTTTCGATTTTTTCGAGTTTCTCCAGTTTTTCGAGTTTTGCGATTTTTTTTTAGTTTTTCGAGTTTTTCGGTTTTTTTTTATTTTTTTCGAGTTTTTTTGAGTTTTCCGAGTTTTTCGATTTTTTTGAGTTTTTTAGTTTTTCGATTTTTTGAGTTTTTTGAGTTTTGCGAGTTTTCTGAGTTTTGCGAGTTTTTTGATTTTTTTTGGAGTTTTTCGATTTTTTTAGTTTTGCGAGTTTCTCGAATTTTTCGAGTTTTCCGAATTTTTTTTATTGTTTTTTGAGTTTTTCGATTTTTTAGAGTTTTTCGATTTTTTTTAAGTTTTTTGCTTTTCGATTTTTTCGAGTTTCTCCAGTTTTTCGAGTTTCGCGATTTTTTTAGTTTTTCGGTTTTTTTTATTTTTTTTCGAGTTTTTTGAGTTTTTCGATTTTTTTGAGTTTTTTAGTTTTTCGAGTTTTTTGAGTTTTGCGAGTTTTCTGAGTTTTGCGAGTTTTTTGATTTTTTTTTGGAGTTTTTCGATTTTTTTAGTTTTGCAAGTTTTTTGAGTTTTTCGAACTTTTCGAGTTTTCCGAATTTTGCGAGTTTTTTTATTGTTTTTTAAGTTTTTCGAGTTTTTTCGATTTTTTTTAAGTTTTTCGTTTTTCGAGTTTTTTGAGTTTCTCGAGTTTTTCGATTTTTTTGAGTTTTTCGGTTTTTTTATTTTTTTCGAGTTTTTTTTTAGTTTTTCGAGTTTTTTTATTGTTTTTTGAGTTTTTCGATTTTTTAGAGTTTTGCGAGTTTTTCGATTTTTTTAGTTTTTCGAGTTTTTCGGTTTTTTTTTTAATTTTTTGCTAGTTTTTTTGAGTTTTCCGAGTTTTTTGAGTTTTCTGAGTTCTTCGATTTTTTTTTGGAGTTTTTCGATTTTTTAGTTTTCCGAGTTTTTTGAGTTTTTCGAACTTTTCGAGTTTTCTGAATTTTGCGAGTTTTTTTTTGAGTTTTTCGAGTTTTGCGAGTTTTTGGATTTTTTTAAGTTTTTCGTTTTTTGAGTTTCTCGAGTTTTTCGAATTTTTTTGAGTTTTGCAATTTTTTTTTGAGTTTTTCGAGTTTTTCGGTTTTTTATTTTTTTCGAGTTTTGTGAGTTTTTGGGTTTTTTTGAGTTTTTCGATTTTTTTGAGTTTTTCGAGTTTTTTAGTTATTCGAGTCTTTCGAGTTTCTTGCGTTTTTCGAGCTTTTCGAATTATCCGATCCATTAGATTTTTTTATTGTTTCGATTTTGTCAATAGTTTCAATTGCTTCCATTTTCGATTTTCAATTTCCGATTTTCGATTTTTAACTTTTTGATTTCTTATTTTGGATTGTCAGTTTCCAACTCTAACTAGATCACTGATTCTCTATTCCCGATTATTGATTACCGACTGCACGATTCCCAATTTTCGATTACCGATTTCCGATTCCAGATTACACATTACCTATTCTCGGTACTAGATTTCCGATTCCCGATTACGACTTACAAATTTTCGACTTTCGATGCCGGATTACAAATTCTCCATTCCCGATTTCCGACACAGCTTTTCCATTCCACATTTTCGATCTCCGATTCCGTGTTACATATTCCCGATTTTTGATTCCGGCCTACAGATTTCCAATTCGCGATTCCCTACTTCCGATCTCCTATTTCCTAATCCAGCTTACAGATTCTCGATTTCCGATTTTTTATTCCGGCTTACAGATCCCTGATTTGCGATTTCGGATTACAGATACCTGATTCCCGATTCCATCACAATTTATGTTTATGTTACGTTAATGTTACATCAATGCTATTTGGTTCGGCATGCAGTCATCTGTTATAATAAAACAGTAGCTGTCTATTTATCCGACGTTTCGGCTCATGTATTTTGCCTTCTTCCGGGAATCATAGGTGTCAAGGTTCCCGGAAGAAGGCAAAATACATGAGCCGAAACGTCGGATAAATAGACAGCTACTGTTTTATTATAACAGATGACTGCATGCCGAACCAAATAACATCTGAAATTTATATCAGTCGACCTGACCAATTACATCAATGCCATTGTCAAAAAACGCGCATCTGTCGGGTGACGCCATTCGAACTGACATATTTTTGTTTCGAACAAACTATATTTGCTTTGCCGTATAATATGCAAAGAAATGCGCATGTTTTTGTCTGAATGGAATATTTGCTATTTCATCATATTTGCAGAATATAAATTATATAATTGAACAAATATTAATCAATTTGACATTATATTATTTATATATCTAATAGGATATTCTAGAATGCCTAAAAAGACGTGAAAAAGGTATTTCAATGAAAATATATCAAAATATCATTTTTTGATCGCTGTTATGATAAGTACAAAAGTTTTGAAGGCACATGATCATGAATGAGTTAACAATAAACCATGCACCCTGTGTACATAAGATTACAGGAAATGTAGAATGAACGTCATCACCTAAATTTCACAATAATACCAGGCCGTTTCCTCGATGCAAAAAAAACATATTTCACAGGCATAATGTTTTCTTGCTAAAAACTTCCCGTATCGGTCGCAACGTTTAGAGAGACTGATAATTTTCTGGGGTAGGGTCACTGCTTGCTGCGATGATGACAGTGATCAGGGATGCCAGGTGCACAGATTTTTCTGTGTTTAACAGATTTTCAATATGCTGCACAGATTTCTAAAACTGCACAGAATTCCTTAGTTTTCTGTTTTAATGCACAGATTTCTACAATTTTCTTGTACAATGCACAAATTACCATATATTTCTCAATTTTTGACCTTGCGCTTAATTTTTGCCTCGCGCGAAAACCAAAAAAAAGGTGGCCACATCTTGTTTTGAGACAAATTTGTACGTTTTTTCTAGCACAGTTTTCATAGATTTTTAAATGGGCCGCGCACAGATTTTACAAAATATCACCTGGCATCCCTGATAGTGATGGCAACATAAATTGGGCTCTCATCGGCAATTGAGTGGACGTTTTCTTCCTCACGAACAATTTTACAGCTGACAGACAGCTTGACATGCGAACAACCCTTTGCCCAAACTGTTCGTGGGTGGTAGCGAGGGAACTCAACCCATCGAATCAAAGTTGGCTTTGACGACACCGTCGTTTGCGGTAAAAGATTGAAAGCTCATAACGGACGGGAGAGCTGAGAGTCGCCGCCCAGCTAAGAGTTGTATGTATTGAATAAACAAACAAAATAGCTGCATATTATGCGTAATGATGGTCATAAAAGTGGATTACGGGCTGTTTCCTCACCCTCCTCAACCATCGCACGGGTGAATCGGATTCGTTGAAAGAACCGGCCGCGTTTGTCGGCTGCAATGCCGCGCGGGCAGCAAAACGTTTCGTAAGTAGACCTATAGGAAATACATTCCTCTTATTCTCGCGTGCTTCAACCGGCCTGTGATTGCTGGGAAATGCAACATAGTATTTCTTTTCCTATTCCGTAGAAGTCATAATGATTGGCACACATGCACCTACCGAGTGCATTTCAACGCAGTACCACCACACCGGTTTATGTAGGTTAAATGTGGCAACACTTCTACGAAAACAGCTCTCGTGCTTTATGCCGTAAACTTCCGCTCGGAATGACACACTATCCGGAACCATACTGCCGCGGAACGTGGAAGATCGATCACCACCACCACCACCGACACAGAGCGGAGAAAGTTCCCGCGCCGAAGACAATCGTGTCTTCATAAATTCTTCCCAGCATCGAAGCGCAGTGACGATTAAAACATCCAGATCCAGATGGGATGGTGGTATTAAAATGAAATACAACCCAGCCATAGATCACTTCCAATCGTGTGGTTAAATTAAATGGATGCAGCCCCACTCCCACTATCCTACTCCGGCCAGTCCGTCGATTGTCACACTTGGCTCCGAAACGCAGCATCCATAAGAATCAATCTTCGCTGCAGCGCGCCTCCTTTGAATAAGTCGCTTTGTTCGCGCGAACCAGTTCCGTGTCTTGCATCGTCTTATTGATGGGGCATGGCCACCGAAACAGGACGGGGACGGGGAAAAGCGCATTATTTATGCTTGAGTTATTCGAAGCGTTAAGTTATTATTTTTGTTGTTCCCAAATGATCCAGTTTGGATTTTTTGTTCCTGCGAAGAAGGAACCGCGGCTAATACTCTGGAGACTATCAATAACAGTGTGTAGGGAGCTAATACGTAACTTCCTAAAGATTAAAGTGTCACCTTCAGTAGATGGATTTGAATAGAGAGAAACACTCTTTGAAAACGTCAAAATTGTAAGCAGTAATAGTAAAAATTAAAATAATAAACCGAAACCGTATTTTGGTATTAGAATCAAACGCCCGGCACTATGCAAAAAAATTTCAAATTTTTGGATGGGATCTAATTTTGTGCATAAGGACGAAATACCTGATATAAAAGCTCGGTTTTTTAGTATTTCGGATTGTCCTCGTCAGAAATTAAAGTAATAAAAATAAAAACTTAATTACCTACTGTAATAAATAATTTGAGTAACAAAATAATAAAAGACTAAATATAAAAGTAAGTACTAAATTAACAAATTTTGTAATTGATATAACTTATAAAAATCAAGAAGTTAAGCTAATGAATTAAAAGAATAATTGACTCATGCTAACAAGATAATAAATGATCACACGAGTAAATAAATAAATGAAATGATGAATAAATGAAGTAGCTCTCAAAAATATAAATTATAAATCCCTACTATGTATAAATTTTTACGGCAATCGGTTAAACCGTTTGGGAGTCCATAAATCATATACATACAAACATTGACTTTTATGCAAATAGAAGATTTAAAAAAATTAATAAATTAAAAGACTCGCAAAATCAAAAGCAAACCAATGCTATGAGGAATTAGAGCTTCAGGAGCTTTAAAAACTGGTGCTACGAAATTGTACCTAACATTCGTTCCTGGCTGGGACACAGCATTATAAAAATTATAAATTGATAAACAACGAGATCGGAAATAAAAAAAAACACGAAGACAAGAAATCGAGAGATCAAGCGACCAAGGAATCAAGAAATTAAGAAATCAAGAAATCAAAAAATCAAGAAATCAAGAAATCAAGAAATCAAGAAATCAAGAAATCAAGAAATCAAGAAATCAAGAAATCAAGAAATCAAGAAATCAAGAAATCAAGAAATCAAGAAATCAAGAAATCAAGAAATCAAGAAATCAAGAAATCAAGAAATCAAGAAATCAAGAAATCAAGAAATCAAGAAATCAAGAAATCAAGAAATCAAGAAATCAAGAAATCAAGAAATCAAGAAATCAAGAAATCAAGAAATCAAGAAATCAAGAAATCAAGAAATCAAGAAATCAAGAAATCAAGAAATCAAGAAATCAAGAAATCAAGAAATCAAGAAATCAAGAAATCAAGAAATCAAGAAATCAAGAAATCAAGAAATCAAGAAATCAAGAAATCAAGAAATCAAGAAATCAAGAAATCAAGAAATCAAGAAATCAAGAAATCAAGAAATCAAGAAATCAAGAAATCAAGAAATCAAGAAATCAAGAAATCAAGAAATCAAGAAATCAAGAAATCAAGAAATCAAGAAATCAAGAAATCAAGAAATCAAGAAATCAAGAAATCAAGAAATCAAGAAATCAAGAAATCAAGAAATCAAGAAATCAAGAAATCAAGAAATCAAGAAATCAAGAAATCAAGAAATCAAGAAATCAAGAAATCAAGAAATCAAGAAATCAAGAAATCAAGAAATCAAGAAATCAAGAAATCAAGAAATCAAGAAATCAAGAAATCAAGAAATCAAGAAATCAAGAAATCAAGAAATCAAGAAATCAAGAAATCAAGAAATCAAGAAATCAAGAAATCAAGAAATCAAGAAATCAAGAAATCAAGAAATCAAGAAATCAAGAAATCAAGAAATCAAGAAATCAAGAAATCAAGAAATCAAGAAATCAAGAAATCAAGAAATCAAGAAATCAAGAAATCAAGAAATCAAGAAATCAAGAAATCAAGAAATCAAGAAATCAAGAAATCAAGAAATCAAGAAATCAAGAAATCAAGAAATCAAGAAATCACGAAATCACGAAATCAAGAAATCAAGAAATCAAGAAATCAAGAAATCAAGAAATCAAGAAATCAAGAAATCAAGAAATCAAGAAATCAAGAAATCAAGAAATCAAGAAATCAAGAAATCAAGAAATCAAGAAATCAAGAAATCAAGAAATCAAGAAATCAAGAAATCAAGAAATCAAGAAATCAAGAAATCAAGAAATCAAGAAATCAAGAAATCAAGAAATCAAGAAATCAAGAAATCAAGAAATCAAGAAATCAAGAAATCAAGAAATCAAGAAATCAAGAAATCAAGAAATCAAGAAATCAAGAAATCAAGAAATCAAGAAATCAAGAAATCAAGAAATCAAGAAATCAAGAAATCAAGAAATCAAGAAATCAAGAAATCAAGAAATCAAGAAATCAAGAAATCAAGAAATCAAGAAATCAAGAAATCAAGAAATCAAGAAATCAAGAAATCAAGAAATCAAGAAATCAAGAAATCAAGAAATCAAGAAATCAAGAAATCAAGAAATCAAGAAATCAAGAAATCAAGAAATCAAGAAATCACGAAATCACGAAATCAAGAAATCAAGAAATCAAGAAATCAAGAAATCAAGAAATCAAGAAATCAAGAAATCAAGAAATCAAGAAATCAAGAAATCAAGAAATCAAGAAATCAAGAAATCAAGAAATCAAGAAATCAAGAAATCAAGAAATCAAGAAATCAAGAAATCAAGAAATCAAGAAATCAAGAAATCAAGAAATCAAGAAATCAAGAAATCAAGAAATCAAGAAATCAAGAAATCAAGAAATCAAGAAATCAAGAAATCAAGAAATCAAGAAATCAAGAAATCAAGAAATCAAGAAATCAAGAAATCAAGAAATCAAGAAATCAAGAAATCAAGAAATCAAGAAATCAAGAAATCAAGAAATCAAGAAATCAAGAAATCAAGAAATCAAGAAATCAAGAAATCAAGAAATCAAGAAATCAAGAAATCAAGAAATCAAGAAATCAAGAAATCAAGAAATCAAGAAATCAAGAAATCAAGAAATCAAGAAATCAAGAAATCAAGAAATCAAGAAATCAAGAAATCAAGAAATCAAGAAATCAAGAAATCAAGAAATCAAGAAATCAAGAAATCAAGAAATCAAGAAATCAAGAACGCAAGAAATCAAGAAATCAAGAAATCAAGAAATCAAGAAATCAAGAAATCAAGAAATCAAGAAATCAAGAAATCAAGAAATCAAGAAATCAAGAAATCAAGAAATCAAGAAATCAAGAAATCAAGAAATCAAGAAATCAAGAAATCAAGAAATCAAGAAATCAAGAAATTAAGAAATCAAGAAATCAAGAAATCAAGAAATCAAGAAATCAAGAAATCAAGAAATCAAGAAATCAAGAAATCAAGAAATCAAGAAATCAAGAAATCAAGAAATCAAGAAATCAAGAAATCAAGAAATCAAGAAATCAAGAAATCAAGAAATCAAGAAATCAAGAAATCAAGAAATCAAGAAATCAAGAAATCAAGAAATCAAGAAATCAAGAAATCAAGAAATCAAGAAATCAAGAAATCAAGAAATCAAGAAATCAAGAAATCAAGAAATCAAGAAATCAAGAAATCAAGAAATCAAGAAATCAAGAAATCAAGAAATCAAGAAATCAAGAAATCAAGAAATCAAGAAATCAAGAAATCAAGAAATCAAGAAATCAAGAAATCAAGAAATCAAGAAATCAAGAAATCAAGAAATCAAGAAATCAAGAAATCAAGAAATCAAGAAATCAAGAAATCAAGAAATCAAGAAATCAAGAAATCAAGAAATCAAGAAATCAAGAAATCAAGAAATCAAGAAATCAAGAAATCAAGAAATCAAGAAATCAAGAAATCAAGAAATCAAGAAATCAAGAAATCAAGAAATCAAGAAATCAAGAAATCAAGAAATCAAGAAATCAAGAAATCAAGAAATCAAGAAATCAAGAAATCAAGAAATCAAGAAATCAAGAAATCAAGAAATCAAGAAATCAAGAAATCAAGAAATCAAGAAATCAAGAAATCAAGAAATCAAGAAATCAAGAAATCAAGAAATCAAGAAATCAAGAAATCAAGAAATCAAGAAATCAAGAAATCAAGAAATCAAGAAATCAAGAAATCAAGAAATCAAGAAATCAAGAAATCAAGAAATCAAGAAATCAAGAAATCAAGAAATCAAGAAATCAAGAAATCAAGAAATCAAGAAATCAAGAAATCAAGAAATCAAGAAATCAAGAAATCAAGAAATCAAGAAATCAAGAAATCAAGAAATCAAGAAATCAAGAAATCACGAAATCAAGAAATCAAGAAATCAAGAAATCAAGAAATCAAGAAATCAAGAAATCAAGAAATCAAGAAATCAAGAAATCAAGAAATCAAGAAATCAAGAAATCAAGAAATCAAGAAATCAAGAAATCAAGAAATCAAGAAATCAAGAAATCAAGAAATCAAGAAATCAAGAAATCAAGAAATCAAGAAATCAAGAAATCAAGAAATCAAGAAATCAAGAAATCAAGAAATCAAGAAATCAAGAAATCAAGAAATCAAGAAATCAAGAAATCAAGAAATCAAGAAATCAAGAAATCAAGAAATCAAGAAATCAAGAAATCAAGAAATCAAGAAATCAAGAAATCAAGAAATCAAGAAATCAAGAAATCAAGAAATCAAGAAATCAAGAAATCAAGAAATCAAGAAATCAAGAAATCAAGAAATCAAGAAATCAAGAAATCAAGAAATCAAGAAATCACGAAATCACGAAATCAAGAAATCAAGAAATCAAGAAATCAAGAAATCAAGAAATCAAGAAATCAAGAAATCAAGAAATCAAGAAATCAAGAAATCAAGAAATCAAGAAATCAAGAAATCAAGAAATCAAGAAATCAAGAAATCAAGAAATCAAGAAATCAAGAAATCAAGAAATCAAGAAATCAAGAAATCAAGAAATCAAGAAATCAAGAAATCAAGAAATCAAGAAATCAAGAAATCAAGAAATCAAGAAATCAAGAAATCAAGAAATCAAGAAATCAAGAAATCAAGAAATCAAGAAATCAAGAAATCAAGAAATCAAGAAATCAAGAAATCAAGAAATCAAGAAATCAAGAAATCAAGAAATCAAGAAATCAAGAAATCAAGAAATCAAGAAATCAAGAAATCAAGAAATCAAGAAATCAAGAAATCAAGAAATCAAGAAATCAAGAAATCAAGAAATCAAGAAATCAAGAAATCAAGAAATCAAGAAATCAAGAAATCAAGAAATCAAGAAATCAAGAAATCAAGAAATCAAGAAATCAAGAAATCAAGAAATCAAGAAATCAAGAAATCAAGAAATCAAGAAATCAAGAAATCAAGAAATCAAGAAATCAAGAAATCAAGAAATCAAGAAATCAAGAAATCAAGAAATCAAGAAATCAAGAAATCAAGAAATCAAGAAATCAAGAAATCAAGAAATCAAGAAATCAAGAAATCAAGAAATCAAGAAATCAAGAAATCAAGAAATCAAGAAATCAAGAAATCAAGAAATCAAGAAATCAAGAAATCAAGAAATCAAGAAATCAAGAAATCAAGAAATCAAGAAATCAAGAAATTAAGAAATCAAGAAATCAAGAAATCAAGAAATCAAGAAATCAAGAAATCAAGAAATCAAGAAATCAAGAAATCAAGAAATCAAGAAATCAAGAAATCAAGAAATCAAGAAATCAAGAAATCAAGAAATCAAGAAATCAAGAAATCAAGAAATCAAGAAATCAAGAAATCAAGAAATCAAGAAATCAAGAAATCAAGAAATCAAGAAATCAAGAAATCAAGAAATCAAGAAATCAAGAAATCAAGAAATCAAGAAATCAAGAAATCAAGAAATCAAGAAATCAAGAAATCAAGAAATCAAGAAATCAAGAAATCAAGAAATCAAGAAATCAAGAAATCAAGAAATCAAGAAATCAAGAAATCAAGAAATCAAGAAATCAAGAAATCAAGAAATCAAGAAATCAAGAAATCAAGAAATCAAGAAATCAAGAAATCAAGAAATCAAGAAATCAAGAAATCAAGAAATCAAGAAATCAAGAAATCAAGAAATCAAGAAATCAAGAAATCAAGAAATCAAGAAATCAAGAAATCAAGAAATCAAGAAATCAAGAAATCAAGAAATCAAGAAATCAAGAAATCAAGAAATCAAGAAATCAAGAAATCAAGAAATCAAGAAATCAAGAAATCAAGAAATCAAGAAATCAAGAAATCAAGAAATCAAGAAATCAAGAAATCAAGAAATCAAGAAATCAAGAAATCAAGAAATCAAGAAATCAAGAAATCAAGAAATCAAGAAATCAAGAAATCAAGAAATCAAGAAATCAAGAAATCAAGAAATCAAGAAATCAAGAAATCAAGAAATCAAGAAATCAAGAAATCAAGAAATCAAGAAATCAAGAAATCAAGAAATCAAGAAATCACGAAATCACGAAATCAAGAAATCAAGAAATCAAGAAATCAAGAAATCAAGAAATCAAGAAATCAAGAAATCAAGAAATCAAGAAATCAAGAAATCAAGAAATCAAGAAATCAAGAAATCAAGAAATCAAGAAATCAAGAAATCAAGAAATCAAGAAATCAAGAAATCAAGAAATCAAGAAATCAAGAAATCAAGAAATCAAGAAATCAAGAAATCAAGAAATCAAGAAATCAAGAAATCAAGAAATCAAGAAATCAAGAAGAATCAAGAAATCAAGAAATCAAGAAATCAAGAAATCAAGAAATCAAGAAATCAAGAAATCAAGAAATCAAGAAATCAAGAAATCAAGAAATCAAGAAATCAAGAAATCAAGAATTCAAGAAATCAAGAAATCAAGAAATCAAGAAATCAAGAAATCAAGAAATCAAGAAATCAAGAAATCAAGAAATCAAGAAATCAAGAAATCAAGAAATCAAGAAATCAAGAAATCAAGAAATCAAGAAATCAAGAAATCAAGAAATCAAGAAATCAAGAAATCAAGAAATCAAGAAATCAAGAAATCAAGAAATCAAGAAATCAAGAAATCAAGAAATCAAGAAATCAAGAAATCAAGAAATCAAGAAATCAAGAAATCAAGAAATCAAGAAATCAAGAAATCAAGAAATCAAGAAATCAAGAAATCAAGAAATCAAGAAATCAAGAAATCAAGAAATCAAGAAATCAAGAAATTAAGAAATTAAGAAATCAAGAAATCAATAAATCATGGAGGCAATATACCAAGAAATCAATTATAAAATAAGAACATCAATAAAATCGAGAAAAATCGATGAAATTAAACAAACACAAAAAAGTTAGGGAAAGGCAGTAGTCCAAAAAGTCACGATAATAAAAAACGGGATAAAAGACAATATTAATCATATAAAAAAACTGCGAAAATTAAAATATTTTTTTTTGCACTGCTGAGAAGAAGACAAACTTGTACTAAATAATCCAGGAGGGTTATGAGACTATGTCTAGGGATTAAAGAAGACTATTTTAACAACTTCGGTTTATTAAAAAGAAAGAAAAATAGGTACCCATTTTATCAGCCTGAAATTATCTAAGGAACTGATTAAAGCAAATATTCACTGTAGTACCATTACACAGAATTCTTTGTACATCCACAGTTTCCAATACCATTACCTGAACCACAAACCATTTCCAAGTTTGTGGCAGTGGTTCGAGTAATATTGATAAGAGCGTCAAGTACCTCAAAACCAAGAACCAGCACCATCATGTAGAGAGCTCACACTTGTAACCAATAAGGGCAAGAAACAAAAAAGGAATCAGATTTTCGCGAATATGGTGCCAGTCAACACGTATCGTTTCAAAAATGATTGCCATGTTTAACAAAACTCAGATGTGCTTGATATTGGCCATAATAAAGTTAGTCGCTTAGCACAGATCGAGTTGTGCTTGCAAACAAACAATGTGATAGCCTGTACCACGATGTGCCGCCATGTGCCACAATGTACCATGGTGTGCAGCAAAACAAAAGCACGGGTTGCTGTGATCACTTAGTTACACTTTGTTGGCTGTTTTCTGGTTTACAGCAGTGTGCCTCAATGTGCCGCACATGTAATAACGAGTGAAATGATTGTGTATTACTGTGGATCATATTCTTATATCGTGTTTTCGTTGCTAATATAGTATGTATGACACATTGTTCTAAGCGACTCACCCCTTGAACTGTACCAACAATCGCGAATTTGTCCTTACTTTCAATCGCATGACAATTACAGCCAAATCACATATGCCAGTCGCTTTTGTAGTTTCCGATTAATCCAATTCGTGTAAGTTTGAAAACGGCATGACAACAAGCAGACATCGAAAGACAATCACGGAGAGCGACTAAAATGTTGTGACTGGTTGAACCTATAAGTCAATGGGATTATCGTTTCAATTTCATGTCTGCGGAATGTGACAGTCTGTCCGTCGTTCTATATTTGTTCGTTGTGGAATGCAGTGAAAAAGATGATTAGGAATCAGGATTTTTTTTCTATGGGAGTGTTTCAGAGTAACGCACTGATCCTCACTTTTCGGTTTTAATAATACAACATCTCGTCTAATCTTGATGATGATTATGTAAAAAATCAGGAGCTAATTATTTTGATTCAGAAAACCAACCAATCACTGAGCAGATTACTATAAACATATTTAATTTATAATTTATCGAATTAACTTAGAAAGTGTAGTTGAAAACATAATGACAAATCCAACTATCAGAAGAAAGTTGGTCATTCAAACAGTCGCTGTCGCATTGAAACTTGTAAATAAATAGAGTCGATTTACTATTGCCTTTCTTGTAGAGAGCATATTTTTAGTTTCCTAGTTTAAATTTGCTTAGTTTTAAATTATTTTCATGCAGTGTCTAGTGATTATGTCCAGTTATTGGAATTTATCATTTGTTCTATGATTTGAATGAAAAATGTATAACTTTTCGAAGCAGTCCTTATTGGAAACACATTTTCCAATAATAGCCTTTCAATTGCTAGTTCGTTTCCGGTAACTTCAACTTGACACACTTTTTCCCGCTTACTGAGCAGCAAACTCCCGCTATTGTTCAAATCTTGAGCACAGGTAAATTCAACGATTTGCACTAAAACGTTACCGTCAGAAGGAAATGCACACCTTCCGAACTTAGCAAAAACGGAAGCTGGATAAGTGGTCGGTCGTTCAGTGTATGCAAATAAAATGTGTACCACCGGAGTATGTCAACTTTATTCGCATTTCCCGCCATTTCCATCCATTGTTGAAGGTTGAAATTGAAGGATAGCGGCATTGATGCGTGTGCGTTCATTTTTCTCTTTCTTTTGTAAATAGTTCAAGTAGTTGACATGCTCGGGTTGAACAAAAGTGGTAGAAGTGCGCTATCAGGGAACTCATCGCTCATTGCGACTATGTCCTAGAACCTTCGCATTAAAGTATGATCGATTTTTAGTCAAATGGCCTACTAGATTAGAAATAATTTATAACAGTGCAATCTTTTTTTCTGCGGGGCGTAATTGAATTCTTACTGCGCTTCACCGCCTGTCCAGTTAAACTCTTCACCAATCAATCCTGATGGGAAGAAACATCTGAGGGTGCGAAAAATAAATCTAACCACAGCGCAGCAAATGGGTTCAGTCAGTAGCATCCACGAGCAGCAGAGAACTCGGCAATTAAACCTCCATGAATCATTCGACGGTTTTGCCAGTCAGTCCTTCTTTGGCCGTTTTTCCTCGACCGCCGGGCTAAGCGATAGTCACATTCATCATCCATGTCCAGTGGCGGTTTTGTGTCGGTCATCAGCTTAAAAACAATTTTCGCGGATATTGTTGCATTTCCTGCCCGGACAGCAACAGCAGCAGCAGCAGCTAGATGAAAAATACAATTCTCATTCGGTACGACCAACCGAAAGCCATGAGCGGAAATGTGCCTGAGGGATGTGTTGGAAAAATTAAGCAGGGTGCCTCTGATTTTTTTAATCACACTTTGTCTACTAATTTGATTTTTTTTGTAAGATCGCCAAGTAAAAAATAGTCTTTTCGAAAACCATTAAGACTATGAAAAATAAATCAGAATGAAGGTCACCCTAACCGTTACGGAGGCGCAAACGAGGCAACGAAGCAAAACATACCGAGGAAATTAACAGCAGAAAAAAATCGTCCAATCCATTTAGTCCCTGTTTGATGTTAATGTTTCATAATAAATTTGTTGCGGCGTTCGTTAAGTTTTTTACTTCTTGCTCCATCCTTCTTCATCTGCGCAGGCGATAATTGATACGAGGGAAATTTATCTCCCAACCGGGCAAAAAAAACCGAGTTCTCCTCTACAAGAGCTGGGTAGAAACCAGCTCCCTACCCTTTCCTTCAATCAACCGATTGATGCCAGAGGTTAAAACAATTCTTGTAGCGGCGTGCGAGAGCAGGGTACACATAAATAATTGGTAAAAATTTTACCCTACCAATTTTCCGTGCAATCAAAGCAACAGTCGAGATTGCTTCTCGGGCGGCTATTAAATATAAAGGGCCAACGGGTGACGCCTACTCCGCCTACTCGATACGGGGGTTGGGCAGCAGTCGAGTCGAATCGATTTGATTGAATTGAAAGTACGGTACGGATATCGAGAAAGGTAAACTTTCCCGGGACTTCCCACGCTGTGTGTAATAAAAAAAAAACGACTATCTGTTTTGATTAGTTTTGATTGTGCGGTGCATCACGGAATTACAAGTTAATTAAATGAATTTGAGGCGGAAAGGTTGCAACATTTTTTTTCCTTTCTGAAATAAGCTGTCAAATTCGAGTGACTCTCGTTTTTTCTTCATTCAAACCGAAAGTGAGGTTAACTTGTCGATCTCTATGGGCAAACAACAGCCTGTAATCGACTACGGATGCCAGGATCGGAAACAGCTGTATCGAATTTAGCAGTGAATAATTCAAACTCCAACCAAACAATAACAACAAACAGAAGTAACAATTTCGCCAAACACCACAGGGAGCATGAAATGTGACAAATGACAATTGAAAATTTAAAATCAAATAAATTACCAGAACCGATCGGCGTGGACACTGCGGGATGGCGTGCAGCAATAACGACGACCGACACGCACGTAGAATGGCAGAAAGAGTACGATTCACCATCGAATCGTTGCCACAAAAGGGCGGAAGAAGAAAAGAACGTCCAAATTGAATAATCACCTAAATGGCAGTGTACTGCTGCTGCTGTTGTTGCCCGTGCTGACTGCTACATTGTGTTTGTCGTAGCCGTGGATAATTTCGGTTTTAAAACCGTTGATGTGGGTCACGTTTCGCCTGTCGCAATATGTCTTAATTTTGGACCAAACTTGCCATTGACCCCTTGCCTTTCGGTTCTCTGTTGTTGCTCTACTAGGTGACGGTGTCCTTGAACTTGTGGATGAACAGCAACGTCGCAGATAAAAATTAAGTTGTTACTCTCTTGTGGATTGGGCAACAACATCAAAATCTCCCAGTTGCAGCAGCGGCAGTGCTGTCTGCAACGGATGTGGGCAGATGGGAAATTTAATCTCTCTGCTAGAGGTCTGGGACACGATTTTTCGAAGGTGAAAACAGCAGCAGCAACAGCGGGTACCGTGTTTGAACCAAACGAATTCCGCACAGCGAAACACACCGACGATCGTTCCATCCTTCATTCGCCCAGATGTTTACTTATGCTCCGTCATGTGTTGTGATCGTTTTGTCAAACGGCGAACAATAATGTCTTGATTCCGGTTGCGCAGGAGGGGGCCACCGTTAGTCAGCGAAATAATAAATTAATTTCCTAAATGGTTGTTTGGGTTCCTGTGCTTATACCTGTGCCCGTGGCCTACTGAGATTGTAGCCGAGGTGTGGTACTTTTGCAATCAATATGAAATCTGACAGTTGGCTCATGAAATGTTTTTCAATGCCGAGGAATTTTTGCCGACGTTTGAAAAAATTGTGTTTTAAAATTAATCGACTGTAATCTGTAAAATTCAGAGAGAATAGGGAGAGAGACGAATAGTGAAAATCAGTCAAAACGGCAACACTTCCTTTATGATGATTTCAATACTAGCATTTCGTCAACCGATTCCACATGCAGCAATTTAAATGACTCTGATTATATGTTGACACAAACCGTACGGTAATCGTTGAATTTGTTTTGTAAATTATGTGCATTTCGCATTTCTGAATTTTCGAGTGTAAGGTGTCAAAAATGGCGGCTCCGGTGAAATGTGTTTTGAAAACCTACCTCATCTGCGGGCACGATACAGGTCGCAATTCGCCATCTACAAGCAGAAAACCATCTTCAAGATTACATTCCATGAAAAACATAAAAAAAACTCGTTATAGAAACACAATGGCGGCCACTTGAAAATAGAGTATACTTTTTTCGCACGATTAGTCCACTTTGGTCGGTTGTAAAAAATCGGTAATGATCCTAATATTGCGATTTTGTAGGTTACAGTGCTGGAGAGTGTTGTTGTTTTTTTAAGGCGGGCAAACGCGAAGTTGATTGGTTGAATGGTTCAAAAAACGAGAATGCCCGTAGATTTGAAAAATCTTTTTTTGAGAAATCGCGTGTTAAAGTTTGAAAACAGCTTATTGTGTACAATTTAAATTACTCGTTCTATTTGTCTAAGAATAAGACAATTTATAGGTTTCTAAGGTGACCAAACATGAATTTGAGGTTAGATTTGTAACAATCAAAATGGCAGATCCAATGTGGCGCACTAAAAAAGAATAATAGGGGAACGCGGGGCTATTAAGACAGTGGGGGGTAATTCGGACCCCTTCGATTTCTCAGACAATAGCAAGACTTTTTGACTATCGTACATATTCGTGGAACCGCTATTCTGAAACATCAATTTTGAGAGCTGAATTTGATTCTTTGTTTTTTGTAGAAAGGAGATACAACGTGTTTCATTTTGTTGCCATCCTCAAAACAAAAATCATTAAAATGGTAAAACCGCGATTAAAGCAATAAATAAAAGTGAAAAAAATTATAAAAAAATAAGTGTTTTGGAAAGCTTGAGGCTTCTATTTAATGGAATGATTTATGTTTGGGTGAAAACTTAGATATTTTCGAGACGCTCACTACTTCTGTGCGAAATAAGCGTACGGGGTTATTCGGACCCCCTATTCCGTCAACTATAGTTTAGCGGCTTGCGGCTGCGCACACCATTGCACACGTCACAACAAAGAAAATGCATGGGCCGCCAATCGACAGCTGCGATTAACCAGATTAAGTTTTTGTAAAGTTTTTTTTTGCTTCCTAATGAGTGTCTCTTATAAATATTTCATAGGTAAACATAATTCCATTGTAAAAAAATTAAAGAAAAATTATTGTCTGAATTGCCCCGTAGGGAGGTCCGCATTACCCCTACCGTGTAAAAGGATGGAAAAATATAGAAGTTTGCAAATCGTCGCCTAGCGCTGCCATTGAGTGGTGCAAATGAACCTTTTATGGCACCAAAATGTAGCTGAGATTTCAACCTAACAATTAAGACCTTTGACCGGTAAGTTTTTTCATATCTATCCACCTAAAAGGGCGATTTGCTTAAGTAGGTCCGAATAGCCCCGGGTCCCCCTATTTATCAATTTGAACGAAACTTTGTATATATGGGTTCAAGGGGTCGCCAAGTACGAATTCGAGGTCAAATTTGACAAATTCAAAATGGCGGATCCAGCATTGCGAACTAAAAAATGAAATATGTAAAAAAATCAATGAAACTTTGAATATAAAAATGTTTCGAGTCGCTGAACACCACTTTGAGGTGAGATTGGAAACATTTTAAAGGTTGGATCCAATATGGAGACCGAAAAATATATTTCACGTTAGAGCCACATGATTTGCACACCAGATATTCACTTAGGAAGTTGAACAATACCCAAAAGTGACCAATCACATAATTGCTGCTTACGTCGATGGTAGCTTCCATGTTCTCGGCTGTTGTCAGTTTCTTCGCTGACGTGCCGACGAACTCCGTATCAATTTCGGCAGTAATTGGATTTCCCATGAACCGATCTTTTTTCTTCCTCGAAGGACGTCATATTTGTGCGATCCTCCCATTTTTCTTCGAAAACCCTATGCTACTTTCACGAGATCACTAAATTTGTTGGTAAGACCATAGAGTTATATGCAAATGATTTGACTCACACTACTTGATGGTTTGTTTTCCTCCAGCTGTCATATGTAAAACTGTCAGTCAATTTAAACGTTCGAAATAGTTTGCCTAAAGAATTTATAATGGTGTTTAAATGCTCTGTGTCACTGTGAAACTTATTCCGGAGACTTCAATACCGGTTGGGTTGGATACACCATGCAAATAATCCGACTGAAAAGTTTTTTTTCGATTTGTTTTCCTCCATCTATAAAAAATTACGAACACACTAATACATTTACAGATTGTCAAGTACCTATACCGGCAACTTGTAAACACACCAATAAACACTACTGCCACCTATAGAATTAATGTGGACTACCAGAGTTACCTTCGGTCGGTATAGAAACTTGTTTTAGTTTTTTTGTAAAACATTATTATTATTGTTTATTGGGGGTTTTAACCGATTGGCCATTCGTCCGCATGATAGAATTTACAATGCTTACAATTTACATTTCATTTTACAACCTAAACTAGCTATTCTTTTGTTTTTTTTTGGGATATTTTCTCTTGAAGGGGTTGGTTGTCTATTCGGTTGAATGGGGTTGCGGGAGACATCTCCTGCACCCGGCCAGGATGTGGCAGAGAACCCACGGTTGGTTGGTTTTCACTTCGGATGACTGTGGTTGTTCCATCTTGGATCATCGCTTCTGTAGGTGGCGAAGCCAGCTGCAAGCGGTCCACTGGACCTAAGGGTCATGGGTAATCTCTCCAGCATCGCAAGAGTGTGGTTCCTTCGAGGGTTCGGTCTTAGCGGATCTGGTCCGTGCAAGACCTATTCAGCACCCGATGGGGGTGTGCCAGAAGACCCAAGTCGGTTGCGGTTCGCTAGTGGTGGGATTGTTTGTAGTTGACTGGTAAGGGCCACGAATATCCTCTCCATCAGCCGAAGAAGATGTGGCAGAGGGCCCACGTTCGGTCGGGTTGTTGCAGATACGGCCGTATAGGCGGGCGTCCTTTAAAATTTGACGAAGTACTTCCTCCCGGACCGGGTCGTTGGACAGCACGTCTCGGATTGAATTCGCGAGATCACACTGTCGCCGGAGGTCCTCAATTTTCAGGCAATTGCATAGGAGGTGCTCAACAGAAAGTCGGGCGTTGCATGTGGTACATTCCGGTGTTGGTTCCCTAGAGATGGTATGGGCGTCAGTAACTCTCGCGTGATCCACCCGAAGTCGGGATTCTGTTCTTTCAAACTGGCTCGGTCGGACCAGCAGTAGGCAGATCCTTTAACCTTCTGTGTCTGGCCTCGGGATCTCCGCCAGTGGTTAGTGAATCCGTTCCGCGGGTTCGTTTCAAACTATCGATTGACGGTATTTCTTCTGGTAGTCCAGTTCGGGCACGCCTACCGTGTAGGGCTAGCCAGTCGGCATCTATGTTCCCTCAGACGCCGCTATGGCCAGGGATCCAGCACAGTGTGATCAGTGGGTCTCGGTGGGACTCAATGGTCTATATGAATGGGTGGATTGAAGTTCCTGATGCGATTTCCCGCAGGACTAACAAGGAATCGGTTTAAATTACCGTTGGTTCATCTGCGTCTCTGTTAGCCATTGTCGCTGCAGCTTCCGCTGTGAAGACTAAGCAAGAGGATGGGAGGCGGAAGGAGAGCCGAGCCTGTGCAGAAGCAAGGTTTGCGTGCAGTACGAGACCCGTTACAATTCAGTTGAATCCTCGGCGTATGTTCCAGACGGTAGTCGGATTTGGAGGGGCTTTTACCGGAGCGGTTTCCTATAATTTCGGGAAATTGAAGCCAACGCTGCGAACGAATTTGTACCGATCGTATTACTCGAATACGGTCGGGATCAGGTACAACCTAATGAGAATTGCGATTGGGGGTTGTGATTTTGATTAGAAACCGTGGGCGTATAATGAGCTGCCGGTGGACTATACTGTGTTGACGAACTTCACGGTGCTGGATGAGCGAGACTTGAGCAAGATCGCGCAAATCAGAGAAGTGATGGATGTCGCAGATAATCACGATATTAAGTTTGTGGATGCGGCATGGAGTCCACTGAGGTGCAGGAAATCTTACAATCATCGATAAACCGTTCCAAACCGTTTCAGGTGTTGTTGATACTTGCAGTCCATGAGTTCCTTGTATTTTGGTGTGATGCTGCATGGATGGTCGTCGGCTTTTGTTGTGTGGGTGAGGCTGTCATCAATATTTGGGCAGGGATCGTTTCAGGCTCGTGGTCTCACGCGATGTAACCAGACGATGCTTGGGAGGGGTTTTTTAGTGAACTGTGGTGAATGGTGACATTCATCGCCCGCAGTCTTCACGAGAAAGTTTTGAGCTAGTTTGAAGGGGCTGGGGTGCTTGGGAGTAGTCCTGATGCCAGTCGCACCGCTCCGTGATATAGTGGCCCGAGGATGGAGGAAAGTCCGTCTAAATGTCGGCATGTGAATTCGATTCCGTAAAATATTTTACTGTTTGTTAGGGATTGTCCGATGGTGAGTGCCGTTCCACGGTTGTTTTTGAAGTGGCGCGAGCAGATAGTGCGAACCAGCCGCTTTCTGCTCTCGCATTCCTTCCTAATTCATCGGAAGTGGGGCGTCAACGTGAGTTTCCTGTCGAGGGTGACTCCGAGGAGGTACGATGGTGTCGATGAGACGGATTGGTCTAGAGTTGACCAGGTGGAGAGTGCCGCAGCAGTGGGTGATAACGCATTTTTCGGCGGAGATGTTGAATCCTGTGGCCAGTGCTCATCGGCCGACGGCGTTGACTGCCGCCTGCGGGGATATTTGGAAACCTGGATGATGTCATCTGTGTAAACGGACTCGTATATGCCTCCGGGAAGCGCTGCAAACAACGAATTCATCCTATTTAGAAATAGTGTCACTGCTATAACTGTACCTTGCCCTACTCCGTTGTTCTCGCGGAACTCTAGGGATAGGGTCTCTCCTATGCATATCCGTAATCGGAGGTTGGTGAGGTAATTCTGTATAAATGTACCGTGGTTTCCCTGCAGGCCTCCTTGTTCAAGGTTTTGAAAGAGTGCGAAGCCTCTAGGGGCCTGTTCGACACAGACCCCTAGAATATCCACGAACAGTTGCGCTTTTAAAACGGCGATGGATCGCGAAACACACCCCGCCACTGGTTGTCTTGTGACTGCACGATCAGTACGGAGGACGTCATAGTTTGTACTAAATATTTGCATTGAAAGAGTGATTTAGCTTAGCCACGTCTCTGTGAGGGCAAATATCTTGTAATATTCATCCGAATTTGCTATCAAATAATTATTGATTCCTGTTTTCATACCGCCGACGTTCTGATAATAGATTTTTAGGTTACAATGCCGCGGTTGGCTGGAAGCAAGATGCGGATCAGTGCTTACGTTGAAAAAATCGCGGACCGTGGCAAATGGCGAACGCTAGCTGCAATGGCTCAACTGCGGTGGGGGAGATCCAGGGCTTCCTTAAAGTTTGCTGCAGTGCATCCAAGTGTGCGTTGAGTCCTACCATAGCATAGCATAGAGTGCCTCGTCCATCTCTGTAGTCGTTGTCGAGCCGAGTATGCTGTGATGAGACGTGTTAGCTGATACTGCAGATGGCGAGTTGCGATCTGAACGTGCTGGGTCAATCGACCTCAAATCGCAGTCAATTAATTGGTTATGGAGGACGTACATTTCATTTTTTAAAGTTCATTAAAACTAAGTCACGGTGTTCCTAAAACCGTTATTAACTAAAAAAAATGACCATAAATTTGTCATACGGCATTCGAAAGATACAGTATCCAAGCATCTTCTCAGTGAATTTCAAAATGATCCATCGAGGGATTTGAGAGAAATTGCGATTTGAAATTTTATGACACGTTTCATAAGGCTACCAGCAAATGCCCACGGGTTTAGTCCTATCTCTATAAACAAAAAAATATTTGTCTGCTTATTTAGTACATGGCATTCGAAAGATATAGTAATCAAGTATATCCACTGCAAGTTTGAAAATATTTCATTGACGGAATCGAAAGTTATAACGGTTTGGATGTGATATGCGGTCATAGATGGGTTTTGTACCAGACTTCAAGCGTGAATCCATGTTTGTCCATTGACTATTTAGATCGTTTATACGTGTTGCGGTTTTAAAAGGAAACCCGTACCATTTAATTACATAAATATAATGTACCAAAGGTGTTATTTATATGGTACACTGAAAAAATATGAAAATAGAGTTGTCTACCAAACGTTAAATATTAAGTGAAAATTCAAAAATGGATAAAAGTTAGAAGGTTTACTTCAAAAGGCCATATCTCAATGGTTTGTTGACCGATTCTAATTATTTTTTCATTATTGAACAAGAAGACGTTTCATCGTTCATTTTTATTAAGAAGAATATAAAATAGAGTTGCCTACTTCAAACAATAGACAAAATAATTATCCTCAACTATATGTATTATCACTATTTAGTGAATATCTTTATATTCAAAACGACGACCTTTCAATTTCTATACATTAGTTGAATGCAACGAATGCAAACTACAAATCATGGAAAAATAATACCAAAAATTTAAAAAATATGAAGGTATTTGCTGATTCAGATCAATTTATGTTATGATACGATTTTTGTTGGAAATTTTGTACAATCGTGATTCGCTGGTTGGGTTCAAGTTCATCTGCTCATATCTCTAACTATTGTCAGTTTTATTGTCGAATTGAACTTATCATGAGAATTCGACATTCAGATGTTTATACAGCAATTGCAATCAACTAGTATATAAAAATGGATAGGCCGCTATTTTTAATACAAAAATATTCACTAAATAATGATAATACATATAGTTGAGATCAATTATATTATCTATATATTGATGTAGATGACTCTATGTTATATTCTTCTTAATGAAAATTAACGATGAAACGTCTACCTGTTCAATAATGAAAACATAATTGGAATCGGTCAACAAACCATTGAGATATGGCCTTTTGAAGTAAACATTCCAACTTTTATCCATTTTTTTAAGTTACACATTATATTTAACGTTTGGTAGACAACTCTATTTTCATATTTTTTCAGTGCGCCATATAAATTACACCTTTTGTACATTACATTTATGTAATTAAATGGTAAGGTTTTCCTTTAAAAACCGCGACACGTATAAACGATCTAAATAGTCAATGGACAAACATGGATTCACTCTTGAAGTCTGGTAGAAAACCCATCTATGACCGCATACCACATCCAAACCGTTATAACTTTCGATTCTGTCAATGAAATATTTTCAAACTTGCAGAGGATATACTTGATTACTATATCTTTCGAATGCCATGTACTAAATAAGCAGACAAATATTTTTTTGTTTATACAGATAGGACCAAACCCGTGGGTGTTTGCTGATAGCCGTGTCATAAAACTTCAAATCGCAATTTCTCTCGAATCCCTCGATGGATCATTTTGAAATTCACTGAGAAGATGCTTGGATACTGTATCTTTCGAATGCCGTATGACAAATTTATGGTCATTTTTTTTAGTTAATAACGGTTTTAGGAACACCGTGAAGTAGCTTCACTGGCTTGGGGGCCCATTGGGCCCCAAAGTCCACCGGTGGTTGAGTTTTTAGATTCCTGATTCTGTAGTCCATATTAGAGATTAAAGTTTATAAATTCTAGAAGCCAGATTCTAAATTATAGATTCATGATTCAATATTAAAGAGTCATGATTCTAAATACTAAACTCAGGATTCTAGTCTTATTATTCAAGATTGGTGGTTCTAGAATAATTTCTCTCCAATTATGATTTCCCATTCATGATTCTGGATTGTAGTTGCTAGGTTCTAGATTCATGATTCCTGATTAATAATTATAGAATCATGATCAAATAAACGAATTCAGATTTTTGATTCATGATTCTAGAACAGTGATTCCAGATTCAAAGCTCGTATTTTTCGATTCATGATTTGAGATTCATGACTCTAAATTCGTTGTGATTCTAGATTCATGATTCATGGTTCTAGATTCGTGATTATAGAATCATGATTTTAGGTTTCCAAATTCTAAATTCTAGATTCATGATTTTAGTCTCTAGCCTCTTTCTATTCTTACTTCGTTATTCAAAATATAAGATGCAAGATTCTAGATTCATGATTCTGTATTCGTGATTCTAAATTTATGGTTGTAGATTCATGATGAATTTATATAAGTCGAATTTCACATTAAAGATTCATGATCTATTAATCATGATTCTGAATTCGGAAAACTCAGAATTCATTATTCATGATTCCAGATTCATGATTCTAGAATCATTAGTATAGATTTATGACTTCGGATTCGTGATACTAGATTAACGATTCTAAATTCGAGATGCTAGATTCCTGATACCAAAACAAAGATTCTAGATGCCTCATATTTAGTTTTATGTTTCTATCATCATGATTCTAGATTTATGATTCTAGAACTATGGTTCCCGAATTCTCAATTTTAGATTCATGATTGTAGATTTTAGGAGCCTGATTCTAGATTCATGATGCTAGCTTATGATTCCTAATTATTTATTCTAAAATTATGATCAAATCTGGGAATCTATATTCTCGATTAGTCATATTGATTCTAGATTCATGATTCTTTATTCATGATTCAACATTTATGATTATAGATTTATGATGAATCCACATAGCTCAAAATTTTATTTTAAAACTTCATTACTCATGATTCTAGAATCTTAATTTTAAATGAAAGATTCTAAATTCTAGCATCTTGATACCAGAATAATGATTCTGGATTCCTCATGAATTAATTATATTAAATTAATTATTCTAAATTGATTATAGCTGCTAGATTCCAGATTCATTCAAAATTTAACACACATATTTTTTTTCGATTATAGTGGTTTTAACCTTAAGGTCCTTTGCTTTTATTTTTTTTTATTCAAATCGTTTATTTGATAAGGCACGTAAGGTCCTTTGCTTCTTCGGGTTAGAAAAATCTCTTAAGAAAAATCTCTAACCCTATGTGCGGGGTTGGGATTCGAGCCCAGGTGAGCTGCGTACTAGGCAATCGATTTACCATCTACGCAATGCCCGTCCCCAACAGACATGATTCTAAATCCTAGATTCATGGTTGTATGATTACGATTCTAATTTCATGATTACTTTCGAATTAAGGTTTTACATTGATCCTTGATTCCAAATAGTAAGTATTATGCTAGATTTATGATTCTAGGTTTATGGTTTGAGATGCCTGATTCCAGACTTATGATTCTAGTATACTGATCAACTTTCCAATCTAGGTTCTACATTCATGAGTCTAGATTCATAATTTATAATTTATCTAAATCCACTACGAATTCTAGATTCGCGATTCTAGTTTCACGATAACGGATTAATGATTCTAAAACCATGATCAAAATTGTGTAGCTGGATTCTCGATTCGTGATTCTAGAATTACGAATTAGACTCATGACTTCAGATTTTCGATTCAACAATAACGGTCAAATTTGTGTATCTAAATTCTAGATTTACGGCTCTAGACTAGGTTCTAAAATCATGATGAATGATTCAAAATGCAAGACTAAAGAATCTATATTAATGAATAATGAACATGGACTCATGTATCGAGAATAATGATCCTGGATTCTTGATATTTATTTTTTTAGTATGGGAACTCTGAAATCTATGATTTAGAGTATATGTTTTAGAATCTATGTTTAGAATCTATGTTGGAATCTGAATTTTAGTTTAATACATTGTGCATTCTTCAATCTGAAAATCTATATGAACCTGAGAGACCCTGATTTTTGACTTTTGGAGCTCAAAATGGTTTTGGATTCCTGATAACAGATGCGAATTTTGCTATGAGGAAAAGAGTTTTTATTGAATTAGCTGGCTATTGGAAGTCAGAACAAAAAATTTAGTCCAGTTTACGCACTAAATAAATCCATGTCAAGGTTAACCAGCGCCTCACAAAAAAAACTTGAGCCCATCACTCGAATGCCACAATCTGATTACAGTCCCAACTTATTTTATTTTTCTTGCCTGTCACACACAAGACCAGCAAATCCTTGAGCATAACTCAACTCAGGACGACGTGACATTTCGAATTCCACCCATTCGAAAAACCACAATGGACCGCATATGAGAACTACTTTATTGCATTTCAATGAACGTAGTAGAGCAGTAATTTTATCCTACCTTGGACAGGGTAGGATAGAACTGGCAAAAACTGTCCTGTCTCGTGAAATAATTTACCCTTCAGTGTCTCACAAATCCCCGGGGGATTATTTGTCCCCCACACTACCGCGGTTGTTTGCTGAGTTTGCTAACCCAAGAAGCCCCTTCCTTCTTGGGTGGCGGTGTAAGATTTTCCAGTTTCTTCCCCAGCCAAGAGCCACCAACCTTTCGAATCTGATTAAAATTGATTAAAAGTGACACGCCTACCGAAAACCGATCCTCGTATCGTACCGAAACCCGTTACCCTGGCATCCGAACAACAACGTCAGGGATCCACCTCCAGCTCAGTCGTCCCACAACTCAATTTGGAAACTTGGCCTCAGTTTCTCCTGTCAGCTGAACGAACGATGGTCCAGAACGACAGAAGGACAGATGCACAACGGCTGCAACGCGGCGCCCGAAGGTCAAGACGCCGAACGCTCGCATATTCATAAACTTTCATTGCGTTACGTTGGCTCTGACAGTTTGTACCCAGTCGTCCGACGACCGGGCCGCAATGTAAGTGTAGTTACAATGTTGTTAATAAATCTTGCCTCCGAGAGGCCATCAGTTAGACTGGGGGACCCGAAGAAAAAGATGGTTACTGTGCTGGTTAAAACATGTTCAAAAAGTAGGCTTTTTTTTCTTACAAGATAACTAGGAAAGGCAATAATTACCATAGTAGAATACTTTTAACCGTACACCAAATTTGATCGTACATTTTTACTCGGGTCACATACCGTGGGCTATGCCCATTTGATGACCGTTGAAACTACGGACACCCGGATCAACCGCGGTAGACTGTTGTGGCCGATGGTTGGCTGCACAGTACGGTGGAACGAAAAAAAATGGAATCAGAGCATAAATTCAATGTGGACAGAGTGAAATTTCTCCTTTATGAATAATGGACCCACGACAAGGACCGTGAATTTAGTTCGCCGGTATTTTCATTTCCAACGAGACACATCAAAATGCAATTCAAAGTACGATCCCTCGCGGATATGCGTTGAACGGTGCAGCCTACTTCGATAAAAGTTGAAGAGGTCGTTGGTTTGTCGGTTGAAGAAATGGGCAGTCCGCTCTCCGAATCCAATGATTTTTTTTTGTGAAGATTTTGTCAAATCAACTTGTCATACGAAGTTTTCCCAAAACTGATCTATTCAGCTTTTTGTTGGTGGCTGCGTCCCCAAATGCGCACCCCACTTTGACAAGTCGTCCGTCCAATGTCAATTTTGACAAACCGTCCTTCAGATTCAATTTTTTGATCGTGGTAGGCGTTCACTTCTGCTCCCAACTAAAATTGAACGTCAAATATAAATAGTTTTTCAGTTGAAAAACTAAACTGATTTCGGTACGGATCCGCACAGTCAACTGTAGTCCCATTCAACAGCGGCACTTAACTCGAAATGTGGATACAGAACATCTGCTATTCAAAACTATTCGCTACTCGCAATCGGCATACAAAAATCGGTCGACCAATACGGCAATTAATCAGTCTTATCATGTAATTGGGCGATTAGCAAACTGAGTAAAACCAATCAGCGATACTCAATCTAGTCGAAACTAATAAGTCAGGTGAATTGCAACCGATTTCTTCGGTAAACGCAGATGCAGCTGTAGCTGACAATTGTCAATTCTTGGTGCTAAATTTTGCTACAAATTTGTATTCAAAATCAGGTGTGAACAAACATTGTTTAGGTCTAGATTTAGGTACTGTATCGTTAGAAGATGCTTTTCCGGGTAGTTTAAAAGCAAGTTTCGTGTGCTATTATTAGTCATTTCATGTGGGATGATTTCTTGTTTTTTTTTAAATTTTCTCCACTATTCAGATTGAGTATCGCTGATTGGTTTTACTCAGTTTGCTAATCGCCCAATTACATGATAAGACTGATTAATTGCCGTATTGGTCGACCGATTTTTGTATGCCGATTGCGAGTAGCGAATAGTTTTGAATAGCAGATGTTCTGTATCCACATTTCGAGTTAAGTGCCGCTGTTGAATGGGACTACAGTTGACTGTGCGGATCCGTACCGAAATCAGTTTAGTTTTTCAACTGAAAAACTATTTATATTTGACGTTCAATTTTAGTTGGGAGCAGAAGTGAACGCCTACCACGATCAAAAAATTGAATCTGAAGGACGGTTTGTCAAAATTGACATTGGACGGACGACTTGTCAAAGTGGGGTGCGCATTTGGGGACGCAGCCACCAACAAAAAGCTGAATAAACATAGCCAATCCCACCAATAAAGTTGAAACGATTTTAAAAATCGAGATAAAATAGTCCCAAAAATCAACATTCGTTAAAAAGCTCATATTTACAAATTCAGAACTTAAAAACTATTATAACTATTTGAAACTCGAATGGAACGGACACAACCACTTCGTAGACTTAAAAATGGTTTTCAATCACGACAACGTTTATTTTGCGTTTTTGATTCAATGTGGGTGTGTGTGTGTGTGAAACTCAGTTTTTTACTAAGAGACGAGCCATTGCGACTAGCATTTAGATCTATTGTGGTAGTAAACTCGGTTAGTAAGGGGGTATGCATTCTTTTATTCTTTGTTGTTTTATTTTCTTCCTATTTAGCTTTTTTTTACTTCCATGTGTTTTCTGTTTCCCCATTTTTAAATATTGTTTTCTCTAACTTTTTCCTTTTTATATTTCTGCTTACTTTTTGCTTTCTTTCATTATGCATCATTAATTACTAATAATGCCTCTTTGCTCTTTTCGTTTTTTAATTTGCCTTTTTGGGGTTGTTGCTTTTTAGCTATATTTTATTTTCGCTTTTTCTTATTATTCTGTTTTTTTCTCATCTTTTCATCCTTCCAGCCATGGAATCATAATTAGGAGTAGGATTGTCATTAATTTCAATTTCTATGATCTCCTTATCTAGAATTTGTTGTTTTTTTGCATCGATTCTTTTTAAAATAAATTTAGTATTATTGTTGTTCTATTTCCCTTTTTTCATTTTATAGCTATTGTGTCCTTTTTGCATTTTATCCGTTTGTCATGCTTCTATTTTTTTTATTTCGATATTTTGTTACCGGTTTTCCTCTTTTGTTCTACTTTTTTCCTATTTTCCTTGCACTTATTTTTTCAAAGATGTGTTTGTTCCTCCTTTTTTCACTTTCTCGCTTTCTATCAGTTCTAGTATTTTCTTTCAACTTAGTTCGCTGTCCTTCGCTGTTTTTGTTTCATTTCTTGTTCCTACAATATGTTTTCTGTTACCCATTTTCCACTTTTATGTTCACCAATATTATTTTTAATCATTTTTCTTCTCTTCATTTTTTCTTTATTTATATTTGCTTCTGTTGTATTTTCAATTTTACATGTTATGTTTTCATTTTAGTAACGTTTGTCCTTTTCACAATTGCTTCGTTCTCTCTTTTTCTTTTTCATTTATCTCCATTGTAGTATATTCGCATTAATTAATTTATCTAATTTTTCAATTTTAGTTTTGTCATTTTGTAATTTTTCTGATTCTTTTAGAGGATTTCCCGTTTATGTTCAATTTTATTTTTTGGTGTGTTTTGATTTCTTGTTTATGTTTTAATTTTTTGCAGTTTTGCTCCTAGGCTTCTCGACTATTTTTCTTCAGCTATTTTATTTTCTTTCCTTAACTGTTCTTTTCCTCTTTCTATTTTTAAACGCTTTTATTTCTTTTTAAATGTCTTAAGCATTCTTCTTCATTCTTGCTAACATTTACAATATATTTCGTTGCCATTTTGTCAGGTTTTTTCACATTTTTAAAATGTTTCTTTCACTGCTCTCACTTTTTTGTTCATTTTTATATTACTTTTCTTTTGCTTCTATGCTTTAGCCGTTTTGGCTTTATATGGAATGCTTTTTTCGACATTTCATTTTCCTTTTCTTTCTTTCATTTTATTCTGTTTGTTTTGATCGTATTATCTTTGCAACTTCCAGGACAGGTAGACAGGTGTTCCTATTCTTTTATTCTTACACAGTTTGTTGCCAGTTATTTTTTATAAACAAAACGTCTTTGGTAAGCGTTTTTTCTCCTACCTTTATAATTTTTTTCTTGTTTTCTATTCTTTTTTGGTTCAGTTCAGTTTACATTTTTGTTGATATTTTCTTTTATTGTTTTTCTTTTAATATTTCATCTCCGTTTTGGTATCTTTTCGTTTGTTTCTTTATGTTTATCTTGATTTTGAAAAAAGAGTGGAGAGAGAGAGTGAAAAATGATGACAGAGAAATAAATGTTTGGCTGCCGATGGCGGAAAGGGTTAGATCAACTACATCGATTACAGACTCGAACGGCCCGGTGACATTATGACAAATGATATGCCAGGTGGTCCTTCTCGAATCGGCAGGGGTTCCTCCAAACAACAACGCTGCTTGCCAGTACATCCCAAACCGGAACATCCTCGGGCCGGGAACGAAATCCATTAGCTGAGACCTGACGGAACGATACTCGGTGCTAAAGAGTCCGCCCTCTCATTGCCCGGAATGAAGCATAGAAACCGAGCTAATTTGTCCGATAAAGCACTCAGCAGCTCCCGTATTTCCCCCAGAAAATACGAAGAATGCTTCCCATGTTTCATCGAATGACAAGTGCGCAAAGTATCAATAGCCGACAGGGCACATTGAATAGCAGCTTGCTCTGCCACAATGGTCACTGAGTTTGTAGGAGGCGGTGAACTTTATGGTTGAAAGTTCCGCAGCCTGTGGACCCTTCGAGGTTAGATCAATCAGTTTAAGGTTCAACTGAGAACGCCTCAATAAGCGGCCATTTTGGAAAATGAAAAAAGCCGTTTTTTCTCACATCGTTGAGAACATCTTTAAGAAAATGAATCAATGTATTCCGGGCATTGGTAGAGTATTACTGATTGATTTTCATGAAGATTGGAAAGTGCGAGAAAAAACTGTTTTTTTCGTTTTCTAAGATGGCCGTTTTTCCAAGTTTTCTCAGTAGAACCTTAAAATATTTTGCACTAGTCGGCCTCTCAGAATTTATTGTGAAACATGTTTGGGACCACTTGCGGACGTATGTGGTCCGGTATTCCACCGATCTTATATTTCATGTATGTGTCGATAAAAAGTTCTTACTATTCTCTCTTTTTCTTTCCTTTTATTAATTTCCCTTTCATTTACTTTTGTTTAGTTAATATTTTTTATTGTTTTTCTTTTGCACTCTGCATTTCTACTATGTTTTTTTCTGTTTCATTTTCATTTTATCTCACTTATCCCATTTTAGCGTTTTTAATTTTGTCATTATTTTTTATCGTTGAAGACATATTTATCGTTTTTTGACCTCTTTTCTTTGTTTTTTCATTTTCTCTTGTCTTTTCCGATTTTATATTTTTTATCCTGTATTTACTTTCTTTTTTTACTGTTTTTTCCTTCTCTCTTTTCTATTGTCTTTTTTCTTAATTTTTTTCACTTATTTTAGCATTTCATTGGCGGTGCTGGTTGTTGGTATGGAGGTACTAGACGGAATTGTTGTTACTTCACTGTTGGCTTTTGGCTTCGAGATACAGAACTCGTCAATTATTTATTGGTCATCGCATATGATGCCGACTGTTTGTTGGTGCTGATTGTAGAAGGTTGATTTTTCTAAACGTCTTCGATGCATGACTCTCCATGTTGTATCACCTGGTTGAAGAACTGGCGCTAGAGGATCTGACTACGGTAGTTGCACAGCGTTATTCGTTTATAGTTAATGTCTGCCCTCATTTTGCTTCAAAAATAAGATAGGAAAAGATCAATTTGGTTAGCTGTATTTTCAGAATGCCGTTGGAAATACCAGGGAAAAAGTTTCTCCAACTATCCTTCGTAACAGATTCCACTTCTCCGCGTTTCGAGATGAATTAAATTAATGTATCTAATTTAGAACGCTTTATCAGCCGGCCAATATATTCTGAATAGCTCTAGCGGAGCAATCGATAGCCTCTGGTCTATGTGAGATGAGAAGGTAGACTGGCTAGGTTGTTTACTACACAACAATACTGCCCTTGATATCAAATTTGTCCCATTTTCTATGGGATTTTCTATCGCTATGGGACTGATTTTCGATCATAGGCAGTATAGAAGTCACACGAAAAATAAAAAGTAAGAAACAAAAAGTAAAAAAATTGAATTGGAACATAAATGATTAAAAATTACAGAATCAATATTGAAATATACGTAAATACATGTCTTCAACAAAGCTAGTTAAAATATTTTGCTCCAAAACTTTTCAGAAGACACCAAGTCTCTAAATATTTTTTGATGAACTATTTCACACGGAATTTTACGCGGAATGTTGAGCGAAATTTTACGCAGAATTTCGCGCGGAGCATTACGCGGAATTCCGCGTGGATTATCACGTAGAATTTCGCATGGAATTTCGCACGCAATTTTGCACGCAATTTTTTCCGGAAATTTGCATGGAATTTTGCATGGAATCTTCGGCGGAATTTCGCACGAAATTTCGTGCGGAATTTTGCACGGAGTTTTGCACACTACTATTTTATTTACTTCCTTTTTTACTGTTTTTCCTTCTCTCTTTTCTATTGTCATTTTTCTTAATTTTTCCACTTATTTTAGCATTTCTACCGCGACATAATAAAATAAATATTTCATTTGAGCCATTTAGTTTAATTTTTTGTATTTGTTCCATTTTTCTTAACGTTTTTTACCATACACATTTTGCATCTAATTAATTGCTTTCTTTTTATTGATGTATACTTTTTATCAGTAACAGTTGTTGTTTTAATTTAGCTATTTTTTGTACGTTTGACCCCTTTCATTGGCTATTCTTGTTCCTTTCTTTCGATTTTTCTTTGGTTCTATACTTGGTTAGTTTGCGTTTCAAGAATTATTTTCCATTTTCCATGTTGTCAGTATGTTCTTATTTCCAGCCAAACTTTTTTTTTCGTGGATCTATATCCTTTGTCCTTTTCTAATATGCTTTTTATTATTCACCTTCTCTTATGTTTTCGATTTTGTTCTTTTTTCTTTGTATCTTTGTATTCTTACTTTCTTGGTGTAAGGTATGTTTTGAGTACTTTCCTCTATCTTTATTGTTTTCTTTTCCTCACTATTTTCTCTTTTCTATTCTTATTATTTGTCGAATGATTTTCTCGCATTTGAATTTTTTCTTTTAACTTGTTTTAACTTTCTAATTTTTACTTTTTATTGCTTTCACATATTTGGTTTTCCACTACAAAACCAACCACTAAGAACAATATCTGTTTTAGTCTAGTATTTATCGCTAGTCCTTTTTTCATCCTCAATTCTTAAGAATTTCTAGAGAATCCCAGTGGTTTAAAATGACCAACAAAATTCTGGAACGTTCTAGGCAATACAGAAACTTGCTCCGAATTTCACAAACTCCAGGAAACGTCACTGAATATTAAAAATTCCTACAAACTTTAGGGATGACATATCCTGATGTTGTAAAGTCCTATTTTCTTCGGTGACCGTGATCTCCAGGGATATTCTGCGAGCTTCAAAAAACCCGTTGGACAATTGGAGGCGCCTTTAAAGATCATGGAAATTCGACAAGCTGCTAAACTTAAAGGGTTTATTTCTTATTTCTACGACCTTCAGCAAAACCATACATGCTGTAAGGAGATCGTATCCTAAGAAAATCAGAAAAAAAATCTTTAGAAAATCGAAGAAATTGTATGAATCTAAGATAACTTTCGAAGAATACCTGTACGCGTATGTCGACCAAGAATTCTTATGTCGTTTTCGCTTGAGGCTGAAACTAACTCAGTTTCGGACTTAACTGCTGTCAAACCGTTTGTTTGAAGTTAGTTTCGAACCTAGGTTATGCGCCACTGAACTGAAAACCGGGTTGGGTTCTAACCTGAAAAATATTTCGGGTTCGCTCACACCACCGCTGTTTTGCGAGAACCCAAATCAGTTCCATCAAAAACGTTTGTTTGAAGCAACTAACCTGGGTTAGTTTCTAGGTTCTCAATCGAAAACGACATTAGTGATAGTAAATTTTTGTGCTACTCTCTACTCTTTCCGTATGTTGAGCTAGTTCTGGTTAAATTGGAAACCAAATTTCGTATGATTGCCGTATAATTGTCAATTACGCTTATGATTATAATTTAAAATGCTCTTGTTCAACATGTCTGACAGTTTAATAATGAAGCCTATTGTACTATTCACCTCGTTAAAAACTACCCACGCAATTGTGCTGTTCTCAATTGAATTCTTTTTTCTCTTCATTCGTTCAAAAAACTTGCCTAACCGCAAAGGCAGTAAATATCCTTCATTGGATCTGTTTTGTATTTGAAGCCTGTACAATTTAATTTCCATGAAAATTGCATCCATATTTCGTAAATTCAGACTTTGCAAACTTGTACCAATTCAATGCAACAAAACATGAACAACTACCAGTGCCAAGATTGCAACCATTCAGTTCCACCCGATCCGAACGTAGTCAGACCCATTTACCATTGTCACGTATATTTAAAGACATTTCGTCGCTGTTGTGCTATCTTATGACAAACGCCATTTTGGGGTAAACTGAGTTAGATATGCCACATTACTCGTCTAACGAATCTCTACAAGATGGCGTTTCCAGAATTTTAAAATTTTGTTTGGTTACTGAAATATAGCGAGAAAAGTGATTAGAAATTGTGAGTTTTTTGCTTCAAATCATTATATCTTGGGATTGGCTCAAGTTATAATAAAGTTTTCGTTGCTTTTATGTGTAAAAATGTCGTAGGAACACAATGGCATAATAATATTCAAAAAAAAAAAATACATGTATTGGAAGAAAAACGCAGTTTTAGCTTTAAACTAGAAATATTGCCTATTTGGCAACACTGTAACCAAAAATAACTATTTATTCTAGATTCCCGGACTCAATTCCTTCAAAATGCATTTTACCGATTGTATATAGACCAAATTAAACCAAAGATATGAATAAAAGTTCATAAGTGGTGATTTTTTTCTATGGAAAATTTTCCATGCCCGATTATGACACGTCATACAAATTTTTTCATCAATGCACACCTATGACACGTGTGAGTGCGACTTTTGTTTACATTTTTAGTGAAAACTCGCAACATAGTCAACCGATCTTCATAATATTTGAAAGATTAATAGAGAATAGGTAGAAGCAACAATTGTCTTCTCTGAAATGTTTTTACCATTTATAAGTTTCATGATATTCAATCCCAAACTTTAAAAATCGTTTTTCTCGAAATGTGCAAAATGGCGCTTGTCATAAGATAGCACAACAGCGACGATTTCCCGTTACCTAAGTTCCTTGCATGTTCGAGTGCCATTTGTTTCATTATAGTTTACATTCCATTTAGCGAAATTGAATACAGAAATAGGACATTCTAAAATTGCTGGAACGCCAGCTTCTGACTTCCTCCTTTTCCCCCAGGAGATTGGTCTTCGATGGAGCAGGAGGAAACTGCCAACAAAAGGGGTCTCAAGTATGCGTCTATGGTATGGCCCGGAGAAGAATCGCTTCGCTCGTCGGTGGTATCTAGTTTCCGTTTTGCCTCTCCACTGGTAGGTACTATCTCCAGTCCTGGCAGTACCGGTGCCGGGAGGTGCTCGTTCATTATCCAAACATTCGACGAATGAAGAAAATTGTTGTCTACCGCTTTTCGCTGGCATATGTTGGCTAAAGAAGGGGGCATATGTGAAAAACATTAGTGGTCGATAATAATAACGAGTAAAAGCTTTACTCCTTTGGACGAGAAACTCGGCCAGAAAATGACAAACAAAAAGAACGAGGGGGTGTAGTAAATATAAACGACATCAACAAAGAATCTTTCGTACAACAAAAAAAAACAACACTAACACCCGATTGTGTTCGACTCACGACCGTCTGTTTTTATCTCCGGCTTTCTTCTGTCTCGGCCTGCTGTGTGTGTGTGTATATAGCAACGACGTTGCGCTAGGTCAGGGACATATGCGAGATGTTATGTTAGGTATATGCTTGCTGCGATGTGGGTGACCGTGAATGACGGTACGGAAAGACTACTACCATGGCTTCGGGTTGGAGCCTGAAGTCGTGTGTGGAAATCCCCTTTATCCGAGAGCCTGGCGTTCAACGATGTGCCCATTATTGGTTGTCTTTTGCACATGCCGGGTCGAGACATGTTTTTATTGTTCTGTGAAAATCGTCATGTCGAGTTCGAATGTAGCAACTAAACATCAGAAAGCTGCCACGAAGAAACGTGGATAGCCTCACTTTGCTGTTCCATAAGTGGATGTTAGTTTCCAACAAAAGACCCGATGCCTTCTCTCCTACATCCAACTGTGGTGGGCGTCGTAATTTCAAAAGTTAATTCAAAATTGATTAAGTCCTGGATTAAGACAAGTGGTTTAGTTGAACGACCCCTTCTCCGACGGAAAACCTGATGGAGAGCCCGTTGGAAGCGAAGCGACAGGACAAGAGCCGGGATAAATCGTCTCCGATAGCTGTTGTAATCAATTAACTTTATGATGATATTGTAGTTAATAAATAACTCGTTAACCAACGGCAGCGCGGGCTCCGTAAGCGTATTTAATTTATTACCTCACAAGCGTGTGTCCAACAGCCTCGTTCTCTGCCGGCTGGTTAACCGACCAGCCGACGGCGGTCCATTCTGGCAAAAAGTCTCAACCGACCACTTTCTTACACAGACAGTCAGTCAGCCCAGTTCTTTCGCAGATCTCATGCGGAAAATTGATTTTTTCTTCACTCTGTTTTTTTCTGCCCATTCGAAAAGCCGAAGCCTGCTAGATTTCTTTCTCTGCCAGAATGAAGCTCGCACGTACAGAAATGCATTCCCGTTGCACCCGCTCCCTTCTCCGTTCGACGGGATACGTCCCAAGAAATAAATTAAAATCAAGCGAAATAAAGCAGAATTACTGCACGACACTACTCACTTGAGAAACCGCTGTGCTGTGCGGGAAAAGGAGCCGGCAAACAGCAGAAAAAAAGCGATCGAGCCCAAAAGTCTCCTCCGGTTTCCTCTCAGTTGGGTGTCGCTGCCACAAGCCGCGCAGCAGTAGGCTGCGTCTTCTGAACATAAAAATCATGCAGTTTTGCGATACGTACGAGTCGGTCGGTTGTCGGAGTCGGGCGGTTCAAGAGAGAGACAGAGAGCAAAAACAAAAACAAGCCGACAGAGAATCGATTTCTCTACACTTGCATGTTCGCGCTTCCTTTCAACGCCAGTCTTGGCGCGGTGGAGGAGAAGTCATTTGATTAATAAATTAAGCTACCGTAAAGTCGTGAATTGCTGTCCGTGGCCCGCTGCTGCTGCGGTCAACCGAACATGCGATCTTCGAAATAGCTGTCGCGAAAATTTATTACCTGACAGCCGCAGATCGAGTGGGGACGATAAAAGCTCTGGTGGTTTGGCTGCCGCATGTTTCTAAGGGTCCGCTGAATAGTTGCAGCGAAAAGCGTGCGGAATCAAATCTGAAAATATCGGGTGATCTATATAGTGAACTGGAAGGAACTATTCCGAGCAGCTCATGACGTAGGGAAGGAAAGTAGATGGCAACTGCTAGGGGTCGAGCTGGAGAAGTGCACAGATGTGGACCCTTATGGCTCCAGTCAGAAATTTTTTTTTGTTATCTGGTAGGTCTAGTGGACCGATTCATTTATTGCCACGATTTCGTATTAAATCCATAATATAATTATCGAATAGGACTTAAGCAAAGCAAAGCCTCGATACTAAATTCCATTGCGGCATTTATCCTTTCGTTTCGACAGACTGCGTCCGATTCTTAATTTACAGGGCAAATGCAGAGCTAGTGCTACGATCCTTCCGAACACTAAAATTCTTTCGTGATTAAGATTCGATCGTACGACGAGTGGCTTACGCCTAACTGTCTGAATTGCCAAACTAGGTCCTTTACAAAAAAATAACAATCGATATAATAAGCAAAAGAGTTTGAGTTCGGTTTCGGCAACTAGCATAACTGTTTCGGGGTGCCAAAAAGCAACACGTCCTTGTCGTCATCGGTGCTGCTTTCTTGCTGTTCATGGTTGAATGTTCTTGTTTGTGTCCTATGCTTCCGTTTAGTCTTCATCGACGATTGCGTCTTCATTGGCGGTGCTGGTTGTTGGTATGGAGGTACTAGACGGAATCGTTGTTACTTCACTGTTGGCTTTTGGCTTCGAGATACAGAACTCGTCAATTATTGATTGGTCATCGCATATGACGCTGACTGTTTATTGGTGCTGATTGTAGAAGGTTGATTTTTTCTAAACGTCTTCGATGCATGACTCTCCATGTTGTATCACCTGGTTGAAGAACTGGCGATCTAGAGGATCTGACTACGGTAGTTGCACAGTTATTCGTTTATAGTTAATGTCTGCCCTCATTTTGCTTCAAAAATAGGATAGGAAAAGATCAATTTGGTCAGCTGTATTTTCAGAATGCCGTTAGAAATACCAGGGGAAAAGTTTCTCCAACTATCCTTCGTAACAGATTCCACTTCTCCGCGTTTCGAGATGAATTAAATTAATGGTATCTAATTTAGTACGCTTTATCAGCCGGCCAATATATTCTGAATAGCTCTAGCGGAGCAATTTTAAGTCTCTGGTCTATGTGAGATGAGAAGGTAGACTGGCTAGGTTGCTTACCAGACAACAATACTGCCCTTGATCGCAAATTTGTCCCATTTTCTATGGGATTTTCTGTTGTTATTGGACTGATTTGCGATCATAGGCAGCATAGAAGTCACACGAAAAATAAAAAGTAGGAAACAAAAAGTAAAAAAATTGAATTGGAACATAAAAGATTAAAAATTACAGAATCAATATACGTAAATACATGTCTTCAACAAATCTGCTTAAAATATTTTGCTCCAAAACTTTTCAGAAGACACCAAGTCTCTAAATATTTTTTGAAGAACTCTTTCACACGGAATTTGACGCGGATTTTTGAGCGGAATTTCACGCAGAATTTCTCGCGGAACTTTGCGCGGAATTCCGCGTGGATTATCACGCAGAATTTCGCACGCAATTTTGCACAGAATTTTTCCCGGAAATTCGCACGGAATGTTACATGGAATCTTCGGCGGAATTTCGCACGAAATTTCGCGCGCAATTTTGCACGAAGTTTTGCACAGAGGTTTGCACGGAGGTTCACACGGAATTTCGCACGCAATTTCGCGCGGAATTTTCCACGGAATTTCGCATGCCACTTCGCGCGAAAATTTGCATGGAATTTCGCAAGGAAATTTTGAACGGAACTTTGCACGGGATTTCGGGCGGAATTTTGTATGGAATTTTGGGCGGAATTTCGTACAAAAATTTCGCGCGGAATATTGCACGGAGGTTCACATGGAATTTCGCGCGGAATTTCGCACGCAATTTCGTGCGGAATTTTCTAAGGAATTTCGCACAGAATTTCGCACGAAATTTCACGCGGAATTTGGCACGAAATTTCACACGCAATTTCGTGGAATTTTGCACGAAATTTCGCACGTAACATCGCGCAGAATTTCGCGCGGAACTTTGCGCGGAATTCCGCGCGGATTATCGCGCAGAATTTCGCACGCAATGTTTCCCGGAAATTCGCACGGATTTTGCAAGGAATCTTTCGCGGAATTTCGCACGAAATTTCGCACGAAATTTCGCGCGGAATTTTGCACGTATTTTGCACAGAGGTTCGCACGGAGGTTCACGCGGAATTCCGCACGCAATTTCGCGCGAAATTTTCCACGGAATTTCGCATGCCACTTCGCGCGGAATTTTGCGCAAAAATTTGCATGGAATTTCGCAAGGAAATTTTGAACGGAACTTTGCATGGGATTTCGGGCGGAATTTTGCATGGAATTTTGGGCGGAATTTCGTACAAAATTTCGCGCGGAATATTGCACGGAGGTTCACATGGTATTTCCCATAGAATTTCGCGCGGAATTTTCTAAGGAATTTTGCGCAGAATTTCGCACGAAATTTCACGCGGAATTTGGCACGAAATTTCACACGCAATTTCGCGGAATTTTGCACGAAATTTCGCACGTAACATCGCGCGGATTTTCGCACGGCATTTTGCGCAGAATTTCGCGCGGAACTTTGCGCGGAATTCCGCGTGGATTATCGCGCAGGATTTTGCACGCAACAATTCGCGTGGAATTTTGCACGGAGTTTTGCACAGAGGTTCGCACGGAGGTTCACACGGAATTTCGCACGCAATTTCGCGCGGAATTTTCTACGGAATTTCGCATGCCACTTCGCGCGAAATTTGCATGGAATTTCGTAAGGAAATTTTGAACGGAACTTTGCACAGGATTTCGGGCGGAATTTTGCATGGAGTTTTGGGCGGAATTTCGCACAAAATTTCGCGCGGAATATTGCACGGAGGTTCGCACGTAGGTTCACATGGAATTTCGCATAGAATTTCACGCGGAATTTTCTACGGAATTTTGCACAGAATTTCGCACAAAATTTCACGCTGAATTTGGCACGAAATTTCACACGAAATTTAGCGGAATTTTGCACGAAATTTCGCACGTAACATCGCGCGGAATTTCGCACGCGGCATTTTGCGCAAAATTTTGGCGGAATTTCAAGCGGAATTTCGCGGAAACTCGCACGGAATTTTGCGAAGAATTTCGCACGGAATATCCACACGACATTTCGCGCGGAATTTCGTACGCAATTTTGCGGGGAATTTCATATCGCGCGGAACTTTGCACGGAGTTTCGCACGCAATTTCGCGTGGAATTTCGCACGCAATTTGACGTGGAATTTTGCACGGAATTTCGCACGACATGAATAAAGCCCTAATCAATTCTTTGAAGCTGCTGAACCTCGTTTTACATTGTAGAACATAATGCACAATGATCAAAATATACAGTTTCTTGTAAATCATTCCAATATCCGGATCTTGAAGCTCTTCTTCCCCGAGAATGCTCCACTCAATCTGCCGCTGCTGGTCGCCTCCATCGGTGAGCTCATTCCGATCGACGTCCGCTACCCAACGGATCATATCCGTAGAAGGGGGATAAATCTGACAACGTTCAAATCAAGCCCCGATATTCCAACCCCTTCACATTGTACTCTAAACATATATTATCGTTATTGCTATAAATCTTTTAAGCACATTATGTATGAATAATTCTACACGCCGCGACATATGATTTACGGGTCGCTGGCGTTGTCGGTGTACGCGACCGATTACTATTCCAACCGCAATCGGGATCCGGTCCCGGGACGACACGAAACGACCCATACGTTGTTCTTTCCTCCGGCCTGAAACGACCGCTAATTGCGAGCCATTATTATTTCGCAGCTATGATCGGTCTGTTGTTTTTTTTTTCAGTGCCTCAATCGCCTGAACATATGGTTCACATGCGGGGAATCAATCTCTTTCGAAAGTCCCTCCCCGGGTAGTTTCCGCCAAACCCAGTTCAGGGCATACTGCGATGCGAATAAATCAGGCAAAAAAAAACAACAAAAATCGATTAATCTGTTTACCGGTGCGCGTTTAGCAAGACGTCACATTTTGCCATTCTTGGAAAGCCCGAAAAATGTGTTCGTATTATTCTTTCTCCGAGAAAACCTTCCGTACCGTGCGGATCGACTGCGGCGCGGTTAGCTGCCTGGAAAAGGGTTGCGTCGCACCACAACCCATAACCGCAAATCATCCATCATCCGTTAAAAGAATGTGACATAATGTTTGCTTAAATTTACATAAAACCAGCCTCGTCGGTCTAGCGTACACTTTTGTGTTTTCTGCTGCTCCGCTGCCGACTGCTTCTGGTTCGTGGCGAAGTGCTTTTTTCGTTTTCATACACCCTTATGTCGTAGAACTAGCCGTCGCCGTCGCCATAATTCACATCGTACCCCTTAACTGTTTACTCGTTCGTCGTGTCATTTGGGTGTACTTTTTTCAGGGAATTCACAGTGAAAACAAAATCCATGAAATGAGTCTTTCCAGCGGTGATCTCATGATCTTGAACGAGGGAGCAGGTTTGGTACCCTCAAGGACTTTGGGTGTACACGTGGGCGGGAACAAGGAACTATTTCCGGAGGCAGTATACAATCCTCATTTGGAAAACTTTTGCAAAAAAAACTAACCTGAAGGGATTGGAGAAAAAATACACATACCCATTTGGATCAAAGAGTGCGCTGGAATTCGTTGCCCCTGGTGACATAAAAGCCTACATATTAGGTGGAAGTGAAAAATGAAACCAATTCCTTTTCGTAAAATGGGTCAGCATAAATTATGGAAACTGAGCGTCCTTCGTGCGTAGTTTAGATGTTTTTTGCTGCTAGTTCAATGTGTTTATCAGCATGAGTTTTAATGGAAAATTTTAATAGCTTTCGCTTCTCCTCTTAAGATCCCAATTTTTACTTCACAATCGACAATAGGTGCGACAAGGTCGACATGGATTCAGCGAACCGCGGCCCTAATCCAATAATAGTAATAGTATTTGCTAATCAAAACATCGAAAACCTTTGCAAAACTTCCCTAACGAGAAAATTTTATTGGGCATAACCGTTTTTTTTTGTACACATGACACAATACCTAACATAAGCTGATTTAGGCTTATCTAACTAGCATTAAGTTGGTGTTAGTTAATGACGCGGAAAATCACTAAAAACCAAACATTTATTTAAAATCTATTTACTTCAATTGTCTTAACAGGAATATATTTTCTTGAAACTGGTCTCGTAGGCAAATCATACCAATATCACACTAAATCCGACTCTGGTTCCAAAGTACACCGAACCGCCCTCCCGCCCGAAAGCGAAAGGGTTTCGTTTCAAGAGCAACAGCGTGAAAAGAACTCATCGTAGTAATCATCATCACCATTAGCGTCCCGGTTCACCTTGTCCACGGAGGTGACAACGCCAGCGACCGGGTTGGGGCAAGGGGGAGAGGAAACACGGAAATTAAACGTACCTACGTCACAATCGGTCCGCACACTGATTATCCGTTTGATGGTCCGCCCTGTTCAGCCCAGCTCGATGTGTGTCTTGTGGCCAGGTGAGTAGCAGCAGCGGCTAATGACAGAGCGCGCGAGACACACGTGCAAAAAAGGTGGATGAAAAGCAGCAGGCAGGCAGGGGGTGAGCCGTGCGCCAATAATGCGATCACACCGATAAGCATCTTCGCAGGCACAGCAGAAGCTGGTGGACCCGGCGAATTAGCGGGGATTAGAGGTTATTAAATTATAATGTCTTTGCGGTCAGTGCCATGGGTCTTTTAGCTCCAGGCTTACGAACGGTGTGATGATTATGATCGCGGGTAATATACTGTGTGTGTGCCGGTTTGGCAAAGGGTATTAGAGCACATTAAGATCAACAGATACTTATTAGGTTCTTTACTGACACAGTTAACACAGTCCACAAATTTTTCCAAGTTCATGTAAACAGTACTAGTGAACTGTCAAAAAAGTGAGAAGAACCTAATTCAATTGGATTTTTTCTTGCAAGAACTTCGATTCCACGGCTTACTACGGGTATAATAAATCCAAATGGTAATAAAATTTCTCCTGAATGTTAGAACCTACTGTGAGCAACAAATTTATTTCACACACGCTAACAAAGTATCACTTTTTTTCTCATTCTCAATGACATTTTTACCGAGCACAGCCTCATTCCAGCTGTCTCGATATCCTCGACTAACCAACTCAACTCCAAGATTGATGGGTAAAAAATTTTGCTCCCAAATAGTGTGTGAAACAGACTAACAAAAATTTCTAGCCGCTATTGAACCGTCAAGGACGGTATGATTTATGGACCACATCGAGATGAGGTAGGTTGGCTATGGGAACACAGACGCGAAAGGAAACGCATTACCGCAAGAAAAACACCGATAAATTTCCTGCGTCAGCAGTGCGGGAAAACATCTGCTTCTCCGCCTAAAAGTAGACAAAAAACATTTCCAGCGGACTTGTTTTCATTAATAGATTAAATTTCGCGTCTGGTTAGTTTGCACAAATAAACAACAAACATTCAATTTGTCGAATTGTTGCTTCAAAGCGTCTGATGCTTGGTCTGACGCCACCGCCACCGTACGGGTGACGCGCCAAGCAGTGTCCCCTGACATCTGTTTCGCAATCACGACCATCCTCAATCACGATACGTTTGCGCGCGTCGATTGTCACATCAACCGAGGGCTATTGACTCTACTTGAGGTGGGTAGTAATTAAGCGTGGGTGGGTGGGTGCGTACGTGTGAACACAACCTAGATCTTGGTGGCAGCCACCACCCTGTCGGTGCCATTTGATGCGGTGCGGGGTGTTGTGCTTTGCGAAACGTGACACGACCGTTTCGGGTAATGGAGTTACTTTGATCCATACGGTTGAGTAAGGACGATTACAATCGAATTTGAGTGGTATCGGCAGGATAAAACTTGGTTCTCATAGATGATATAAGTTCTTCGAGCATTGACAGCAGTATTGCCGATCGTAGTGAACAATGGAATGGCGAATTGAAAATCTTACTCGATTTTTTTAGTTCGACAGGAGGTTGTCCTGGGTCACAAGCACAGCCTTTTACTCGAATTTGACTCGGTTCGTCTGCTAGAACCCATCAAACGTATTTTCATACGAGGCCAACAAAATGGGGTAAAATAGCTGACAAAATCGTAGGTAGGCAAAAACGGAGTCTTATTATTTTCTGCTTTTATTTTTTAATTTCGAAATTTTCAAATTGTTTAACTTTTGTGACATCTAATCATACATTATTTAAACTATCAAATCTTTAAATTGTTAAACTTTGTTCTCAAATTTTAAATTATTTTTTATTAAAATTTTATTTTTAAAATTCCCCAATTTTTTCAATTTTTTCTAATTTTTACTGTTCAATTTTTGATATTCTTCAATTTAATTTTTGATCGATTGATTTCTTTCTCTTTATTTGTATCTTTGTTTACCTTATGCTATAATAATTTTTTTTTATATAATTTGTTATTTATTTTTTAAGTTTTTATGTTTTCTAATTTGTTCATTTCTTAATATTTTTCTTATATTTTCGTATCCTTTTATTTTTATTTAATTCATTTTGATAGATTTTTGCATTATTCATCATTTAAAATTTCAATTTTTTCTTTCTCGATTTTTTGTTCAATTTTAAAATATTTCAGTCCATCTATTTTATTATTATTTTTTTACATTTTTGTCTCTTTCATTATTAATTTATTTTATTTCACTTTATTTAATCCAATTTTTCCTATTTTGGGTTTTTTTATTTTTGCAACTTTACTTTATTTTTGCAATCAAAATTTTTTCAACGAAACATTTTTCATATTTCAATATTTTATTATATTTCTCATCTCCTCTTTTTTCATTTCGTTTTAAAATATCTATTCAAATTTTTCAGTTTTTTCACTATTTTTCGCAATATTTTTTCTTTTTATTTTTTGCAATTTCCTGATTTGTTTTAATATTTTAAATTCATCATATTAGCATTTTAATATTTTAAATTCATCATACATAGCATTTAAATTTTCATTTTCTATTTTTTCATTTTTTATGTTCAGATTTTTTATTTTATTGATTATTTATTTTCAAATTTTCTCAATTGTTTTCCTTTTTCATTTTTCATTTTATTCGTTTTGTGAATAGTTTGATCATAAAAAATTGAAATGTTTTTCTTCCTTCTCTTTAAGATTTGATTGGTTAATTTGGTATATTTTTAGTTTTATAAATTGTAATCATTTTCCTTAAGTTTTCTAAAGCGGTTTTTTTTTAAATTTCCTTATTTATTAATCCTTTTCTTTATTTCGCTAATTTATTAGTCCTTTTAATTTATTTTTTCTTCATCTTTGATATATATTTTCTATGCTTTTCACTTTTTTCCTATTTTTTTATGATTACTTTATTTGTTTTTATATCATGTATTTTATTCGTCATGTATTTCTTTTTTTTAACATCATGTATTTTTTAAATTCTGGGCTTTTCGATTTTTTTTTCATTTTAATACTTTTATATTCAATAATTTGGTAGTTTTCTAGTTTTCTTTATTATGTCGTAGAGCTTTCGTTTTTCGACTTTTACTAAGTTATTTTAATTCTTATATTATCTGATTTCGTAATTTATTAATAAAATATTTTAGCTTTCTTCATTTTTTTATTTTCTGCTTCATTCATTTGTCTGCATTTACTTAATTAATTTCTGTTTTTTCATTGTTTTGTTTAATTTTCGGTTCATTATTTTTCCAAATTTTTATTTTATCGAAGTTTTAATTCTATTTTAAAACATTTGAGTCCATCTATTTTATTATTTTATTTGCTTTTTTTGTCTCTTTTTATTCGATTTGTTTTATTCATTCGATTTGTTTTATTCGTTTATTTTTGAACTTCTGATTCAATTAATTCTTTAAAACATTTTAAAATTTTCTTTTTTTCCTCTTTTCTTTTTTTTTATAAATTTTCATTCTTCGTTTTTTTATCCTATTATTTTCGCAATTTTCTTTTTTTTCATTTAGGCATTTTTCTCATTTTTAATATTTTATATTTTATAAGCATTTTTCAATATTCAAATTTCCATTTTCTCACCTTTATCTTTATACTTAGAGTTATGTTTGTTTGGAATTTGATCCATTTTTCGATTTTTTTTATTTTCGAATGTTTTTAATTGCTTTCAGTTCTTATTTTATTGATTTTATCATATTTTTTTCATTTTAGAACCCTTTACTTCTATATCTTTCTTATTTTTCATTTCCACAATTTTTCGGCTTCATTTTTTTATTTTCATTTTATTTCCAGATCATTTAAACAAAAATTTTGTTCATTTTCGCATGATTTTGTTGATAATTTTTTTATTCATATTCATTCTTTCATTTCCTTTTTTTATTCGTTTATTTTTGATCTTGAATGTTTTTATTCTTGAATTTTTGTTCTTTTAATTCATTTTTCCATTTTTGTAACTGTATTTTTTTTAAATCTTTAATTCATCGACCTTTTTTCCAATTTCAACATTTTTAATCCATTTATTTTATTGTTTTTTTTGCATATTTTGTATTTCTGTTTTATTTCTAACATTCTTTCATCTTTTTAGTTTTCTATTTGTGAATTGTTTCTTTTTTGAACATTTCTTTGTTTATTTTATTTTTGCCTTAATTTCTTTTGGGTTTTTTACATACCATTTTTTAATATTTTGTTATTGTTTTCATTTGCTTTGCTTCCATTGTTTATATATTTTCTTTTCGGATTTATTAAATTTTTCCATATCTGTGTTTTTTTAGTTTTAACATTTTCTTGTTTCTAAAGCATTTAAAAAAAAAATTTCATGCTCTAATTTTTCATTTTACTACAGCAGATATCTCTAATTTTTAAATTTCTGAATTCCCTAGTCTCTTATTTTTACAATTTCTTAATTGCCAAATTTTTTTTTATTCATTTTATCATGTCTTTATTTTGAAGCTCTTTATTTATTTTTATTATTCTTATTTTTTATTATCACGCCTCAATTTTTTTAAGCTTCATTTTACTGATTTTTCATTTTGTTATTTTCGCAATTTCCTTTTTACTTATTTTAGCGTTTTCCCATGTTTTAAACATTTTATATTTTAATTTTATTGTAAGATACTAAAATTTTCCTTTTCATATTTGTTAATGTTTACATTTTTATATTTTGGATATTGTTTGCTTCTAAATTTTTCACTTTTGAGTCTTTATTTTCATATTTTTTCATTGTTATATTTGTTTCTTTTTATTTATTTATTGTGTCATTCCTTTTATTTTAAGCCCTCTACTTTTTTATTTTGCTTACTCTTTATTTCAACAAATTTTTTTCATCTATTGATTTTTTATTTTAGCTAATTTTTTTATATTCGCATTTTAATGCTTTTAAGTTGTGTTTTATTTTCCTATTTCATCGCCTGTTTCTATTATATTTGTCAACCAATTTAATTTTTCATTTTGTATTTTTTTTGCATCCTCGTAATTGTAATTTTTGTTAAATTTGTCAATCAATTTAATATTTCTTTTAATTTTTTTCCTTGATTTTATTTCACGAATCTTTCATTTCAATACTTTTAGTTTCTTTTCTTTTTAGTATAAATTTTTTAACTTTCTTTATTATTCCATTTCCTATATGTATTTTTACTTGTTTTTATCATGTTTTATATTTTTCATTTTTTGATAGTTTATTTAATGCCTCTTTCATTTTTTATATATTTTCTGTAATCTTTTATTCATTAATTTATTTGTTTCCTTCGTTGATTGTTTTTGCAATTTTTTGTTTCATTTTCCTATTTTTTATTTAGTTTTTTTATTTCGATTATAGAGGTTTTAACCTTAAGGTCGTTCGCCTCTTCGGGTTAGAAAAATCTCTTATGAAAAATTTCTAACCCTATGTGCGGAGTCGGGATCCGAACCCAGGTGCGCTGCGTACAAGGGAATCGATTTACCAACTACGCCACGCCCACCCCCTTCTTTAATTTTTTTAGCTTATCTGTTGATCAGTTTATCAATTTATTATTTCATCATTTCGTTTTTTCATCGATGGCCAATCATGTATTTTATAATGTAATTATTTTATCGTTCTCTCCCTCTCTCGTTTACATATGTTTAATTTGGCGTATTTTCTTATTATTAAATATTAAACCTGAGCTGCGCACAAGTCAATCACTTTACCATATATTAATCCCCAATTTCTTAATTGCTCAATTGCTTAATGTTTAAATTCCTTAGTATCTTAATTATGAATTCCATGACAAAACCTGGTGCCATAAAGCGCAACTATTATCGGTTTGAACGAAACATAGCAGTTGTGTGCATATTTTCCACTAGCAATCTGATCATTTCAATTTAACCCATTCATGCCCATGTTGTTTGTGAACAACAACGTTTTCAAACAGCTATAACTTTTGATTGAGGTGAGATTTGCTCACGAAAACAAGTAAGGTTCATTAATGTGATTATTGCCTTTAATTTGAGTATTAACAGTTACAAAGATCAGCTCTAGAACTGAAGTTATTGCAATGAGTCTGATTGGATTCCGATGGAGCAGTGCTGCCAGGGACAGTTTAAGTTGACCACGGAAAATGATTTTTTTTATATATCTTCGTTATGGTGCAATATTATTGAAAACTGATATAACTTATCAATTTAGACTGTCGTTGGCTACGTTTTCCACGTAATTGGACTATTGTAATTATTCTAGGAGAATTGTATTGAGCATTAGAAGGTAAAAATTGACCAGCTTCTGGCACTGTCATGGCAGCAACAATCTTTATGAAAATAGGCTTTTCGGGTTTCTTGACCCCACCGTTTTCAAGAAAAAATAGTTTTGAAACCCTACATGCACTAGAAAAAAGTTGGACATGAAAGGGTTAAAGGCATTTTTTAAAGATTTTGCATGCACTGCTTCAAAAATATTGTTTAACAATCGTCATAGTACAGCAAAGCTGAAATGAAGGGGATTAATTCTTCTTAACAATAAATATATACACTGTAAAAGTTTGTAATATTTTTTCCAAAAATCAAAAAATAACATTTCATTCGTATCCTGAGAAAATTTTGAGATGCAAGCGTTTTACAAAAACGTTTATTTTTGCTGTTTTCAAAAATGGTGGGATAAACCCTACCAATGAATGTTATGTTATTGAATTGTAACATGAACAAAATGGAATTTAATGTCAATCTTGGAATGTCAAAATCACGAGCAATAGCACGTAAGGATAATCCCATTTGCACCTACTACATTCATCACTTTTTTATGTCTTTCGTTTGTAATTATGAACCATTTATTATTTTTCAAAATTATTTTTCAATTTGATAAATACACATTTTCTTAGCCAAAAAGCGGTCGGATTTACCCCACTATTTAGAGGTCGGATTTGCCCCATCGCGTCATTTTTCATTACGATGCAATTAAAAAAAATGATGAAAAAAGTTGGACTAAATTCATCTATGCACTTTGTAGGACTTTAATCAAAGAATTTAAATCCACTTACATTTTTGTTGCAATCACTTTAACAATCAGAAATATCCTGTAGTCAATGATGCGCAAAAATCAAATCAAAAGTTGTAAAAACACACTTATTGTCGTTTGGGCATCTCAATGCAGACTAATAAAATTCTGCCATGCCACCATTATGATTATTTTCGATGCTCTACACAACAACATTGATATAAGTTCGCGCAGTGTTTTCGATTTTCCGTAACAGAGGGGGGTCGGGTTTACCCAACGGTCGGATTTGCCCCACCTTACCCTAAAATAAAAATACAAAACGGCTTTTTAAAAAAAAATCTTCAACAGCCTAAAGAGAAAGAAAACATCTTAAATGTAATTTTATGATGGAGTAGTTACCAGAAAATTTTGTTTGAATTTGAACATGTCTTTAGAATCCCATACAAATTTATAGTCATAAATTTCGGTCTGCCACGATACAGATGAGACTAAGTCGAAACGCAAATTTCGTTACTTTCTAAAATAGTTTTGGTGTTCAAATTGACCAAAGCCTTCCTTTCGATCTAATTTCATGATTCTGATCATATGCTCAATGATCACGGTAGTAATTTTCTATTTATGTTTAATGCCAACACTTACCTAAATATTACCCGGTTCTTTGTACCACTGGACATAAAACAGTGTCTCACGATGGAACTTAGTCCCCCCCAAGTGATACATACAAAAGTTCTGACAAACCTGCCAGCACCGGTCCCATTTAAACTCGCGTGCACAAAAGCCATTTCGGCTCGGAAAGTCAGAGATCGACAGTCGACGGCAGGACACACAATAGTAAGTGCGCATTGTAAAGCCACACAAGTACCCACTTCGAATTGCAACAAGTAAAAGTTCAAAAAGGTGATCCCGAAACAGCTTCGTGACTTAATTTCTTCCCGGGCTAAAGGCCGGCAGAGAAAGGTTGTCCCATTTGTTGTATTTTCCACACCAAACAAAAGATTGATCCCAACCGTGGTCATCACTCGATAAACGTTCTCACAACAAAGAAATCAAAGTACAGAAAGGAATTAGCAGACGAGTGCAGCCACTCCTTGGCCCGTGGACAAAGCCAAGCCATTGTATATAATTCTAGGTTGGCTCACTTTCTCAAACAAAAGATCAATCAAAGCAGGAAAACACAAACGTTCAAACGGGCGTCATCGGCCGTTTACGTCTTTTTAGGTTAGTTATTGACGAAGCCAATGCAGAACGAAGCAAGGAGTTCAAACTGCGCACGCCGTTTGAAGATTTGTGGTGATCGATCGGCTCGGACCGATTTCATTCACCGGTACGGTAAATCATTGCGGGATGACTTGCGCGCTTGATACTTGAATCTTATGCAATAAGATATTGCGATCAGTTTGTTTTGAACTTTAGTGAAGGGCTGCTGGCTGAATCACAGGTTGACGGATCTAGAAAATGTTCCATTAGAACGAAAGCAATCTCGGGAGTGGCGCATAAGCCACACATTGCATGCTTGAGCGGTACTCTAATTCAACGGATTTAATTGGTTTGTAGTTTATTTTAAGCTGATTCTATCCTGTTACTGAAATGTACGTTTTCGGAACAATTTTCAACACTCAAATCCAACCCAGATTGACCTTTCGATTCGGCTTAGGTACGCTACAGGTCGACGACTGCTCTTGAACCAATTACCCCAAGGGAGGAAGGTTACCCATCCGAGGACGGGCAATGAGCCGTAACGGTGTCCGGTGGGCGGTGTGCGGTCCGGGTTTTAGAATTCAATTAGCTTCCAGCTTGGTGAAAATGCGATGAAAGAACAGCAATCGGTTTGCCACTTTTCGTTCAGGGGAAACGAGCATCACCTTTCGAGCATGGCGAGCTCTGACAGCAGCACCACGGAAAAGTGAAGGCCAGATAAATTAAAAATTAAATTGAATTTCATTACCGACCTGTACAAAGTTGGCCATGTTTCTGGCCGAACGACGACGCGTACCGGAGATGAAAGTCCCGTCGGGTCCCTAAGGCAACAACCGAGCAGCGCAGGCCAACTTGGATTGAAACGGACGGACATATTCCATTACAGAGTTAAAGCATGCGTCGAGGTCTGAGAAACACTCTGACTAATCCGAGAATGACTGTTGCAAATTAATTGCATCCTTCTAATCGTTCATAATTGTGTGAATGGCAACGGAACGGTACGGTACGATACGGCACAAACCTTGAAATCTAGAGGCTGCGTTCCGATTGAATACACCTTTGACGGAGCGAATCTAATACTAACTGACAGATTTATCTCAGCACACGCTAGTGCAGCTGGTGACTATAATGAATTTTCAATGTTCACGCTGATTACAGTGCACTGGAATCGGTAAATAGTTTCAATGCCCGTGATTAGCGATAATGCCGCTTACTCAGAATTGACAGTTGAGTGACTCAAGGATAGTTAGATTAATATCCTATTGTTTCGGTATTGATTGTTTTTAACTCGTGGCAATAAATCATGGATTTCGACGGAAGTTTTGTGAAAGTTTTTTGGGAAAACGAATTTATATATTTAATAATCAGTCACCAGCATCACCAACGATTTCCTTTCCAATATCCCCTCCCCAAATGCATTGTTACGACAACGTAAAGACAACAAACTGTCACTGACACTGTACATAGCAGGCCAAGTCGGTGAACTCGTTGCGTTCACCTACCCTCCCCCGGCCTAGCTTTGATCCGTTGATTATTGTGGACGACGGAGACGCCCGCGTATCACTTTACTCTCTCCGGGGTGATTGTAGGTATCGCTTACGCGAATAGCATAACTTGCCAATCACCCAGTAGAGGTCTGTGTTTTTTTTTCCTTTCAGAGGCAGACAGATATAACAGTATAATTGTTTCCATCTTTCCTAGTCTGTAAACTAATAAAGAAACAAACTGTCATATCCATTTGTCTATGATTTGATATTCAAATGAAGCACTCCTTTACGCAGGCAGAACCAGACACCGGTGAGTGTGTGTGCATTTTTTTTCATCGTTTCGTGAACGCTGCGATGCTGCTTCAGGCCACCTTGTTATCGCAGAGGTGGATCTATTGACTAGCACTGCCGCACCGCAACACAGTAGGCCAGCCGACGCGTGACATGATGGCTGAGCGAAACAGATTTTTCAAACATGATAAATTTGTTGGGAAATTACAGCCGCCAGATAAGGAAAGGGGACGACGTTTTCGCTTGTAAATGCATTCACGCATTGCAACTGCTGTCTGAATTTGAATGGTTTTTTTTCTCTCTCTCTCTGAATGGATTGACCAGTGAATGGATGAGTTTAGATATTTGAGCTGTGCAGTCTTTGCCGTTCGCTGGTAGGCATTTTATGAAAGGATCTTTCCACCTAAATTCTGTAAAGCTTTTGACCTTTTCTGGAAAAGGAAATGTGAATGAAATGAAATAAGAGCAGTACAAGAGTGGCTTAGTTAGGGTATTTGGAAAAAAAAGCAAAAACTAAAAAACAGACAGAGAAATAAAATAATCAAAAGACGAAAGTAAAAAAAACCAAAAACATGAAAAAGCCATGGACCCAAAATTAAATTAAAGAAAAACAGTAAAATAAGAAAACAGCAAAAGAAAAATACATTAAAAACGAAATTTAAAATATGTATAGCAAATGCCGCGCAATATAAAAAGCGGGGAAATGACAAAAGGAGATAAAACGAGATACACGAATGAAAGAGAACCAAGATGAGAAAACCACAAATTGGAGAACTAATTAATTCACAAAATATTAAAATATAAAAAGAAATAAAATGAAGAAAAAAAGAATTGAAAGAACGAAAAAATGAATAAGGAGCGAAAACAAAGAGAAAAGGGAAACTTAATAAATAAAAAGTAACAAAAAATAACTAGAAAATAATGAAACTTAATAAAAAAAAAAGAACAATAAGAAGCAGAAATGGGTTAAAGAAAATATAAAATATAAAAAAGTAATAAATAAAAGCAAACAATAAAAATACAGTCGAATGAAAAAAAGTAGAGAAAACATAAAAAAATCAGCCCGTGGGGCGTTCTGTTGTGATATTTAACAATAACGCCAAAATACTTTCGAATAAGAAAAAAAAAATGAAACAATACGGAAATAAGCAAGTTAAAAATTAATGAAAGAATGAACGAAAGAACAAACGAACAAAGAAAATATAGCAAACTGATAAAGAAAAAAATAATACCCGAGGGAGGACAAAAAACGAAATAATGATTTAATAACTCTTTTATTCAGTAGAACGGCAGTTGTACTATTACGACCGAAAATTTTAAATCAGGACCGGTATTTAAATCGTTATAGGTGTACTACTTTGAAAAGAAAAGCAAACGAGAATGAAAGGGAGAAAGAGGAAGAAAAAATGCCTATTAGGACAAATAGTAAAGAAACAAGTTCATAAAGCAAAAGCAAACAAATCAAAATGAAAAATACGAAAAAGAATAAAACAGCGGAAATATACAAAATAGAAGAAAATCTATAAGAAAGGCGTCCGGACATTTGGTCGCAACTCATTTTGCCGAATGTTATTGGGCCGAACGTTATACGGCCGACTGTCTTAGACCGAAAGGGACGTTTGACCAAATAGGTCATTTGACCGAATGTCGATCGACCAAATACCATTTGGCCGAATGCCATTTGGCTGAAAGGGTCATTTGATCGAATGGGTCATTTGGCCGAATGGATAATTTTACCGAATGGAACATTTCACCGAAGGGAACATTTTGCCCTAATGGATCTTTTCACCGAATGGAACATTTTGCCGAATGGAACATTCTGCCGAATCGAACATTTAGTCGAACGGAACATTTTGTCGAATGGAACATTAAGCCGAATGGAACATTTCGCCGAATGAAATATTTTGCAGAATCGAACATTTTGCCGAATGTAACATTTTGCCGAATGGAATATTTCGCCGAAAGGAACATTTTGCCGAATGAAACATTTTGCCGAATGGAACATTTTGCCGAATGGAAAATTTCACCGAATGGATCATTTTGCCGAATGGATCATTTTGCCGAATGGAACATTTCACCGAATGGAACATTTAACCGAATGGAACATTTTGTCCTGATGGATCTTTTCACTGAATGGAACATTTTGCCGAATGGAACATTTTGCCGAATGGACCATTGTGCCGAATGGAACATTTTGCCGAATGGAAAATTTCACCGAATGGATCATTTTGCCGAATGGAACATTTCGCCGAATGGCACATTTTGCCAAATGGAACATTTTGCCGAATGGAACATTTCACCGAATGGAACATTTTGTCCCGATGGATCTTTTCATCGAATGGAACATTTTGCCGTATGGAACATTTTGCCGAAAGGAACCCGAATGGCACATTTGGCCGAATGAAAAATTTTGCCGAATGGAACATTTTGCCGAATCGAACATTTCGTCGAATGGAACATTTTGTCGAATGGAACATTTCGCCGAATGAAATATTTTGCAGAATAGAACATGTTGCCGAATGTAACATTTTGCCGAACGGAATATTTCGCCGAATGGAACATTTTGCCGAATGAAACGTTTTGCCGCATGGAACATTTTGCCGAATGGAAAATTTCACCGTATGGATCATTTTGCCGAATGGAACATTTGACCGAAGGGAACATTTTGCCCTAATGGATCTTTTCACCGAATGGAACATTTTGCCGAATGGAACATTCTGCCGAATTGAACATTTAGTCGAACGGAACATTTTGTCGAAAGGAACATTTAGCCGAATGGAACATTTCGCCGAATGAAATATTTTGCAGAATCGAACATTTTGCCGAATGTAACATTTGGCCGAATGGAATATTTCGCCGAAAGGAACATTTTGCCGAATGAAACATTTTGCCGAATGGAACATTGCTGAATGGAAAATTTCACCGAATGGATCATTTTGCCGAATGGATCATTTTGCCGAATGGAACATTTCACCGAATGGAACATTTAACCGAATGGAACATTTTGTCCTGATGGATCTTTTCACCGAATGGAACATTTTGCCGAATGGACCATTGTGCCGAAAGGAACATTTTGCCGAATGGAAAATTTCACCGAATGGATCATTTTGCCGAATGGAACATTTCGCCGAATGGCACATTTTGCCAAATGGAACATTTTGCCGAATGGAACATTTCACCGAATGGAACATTTTGTCCCGATGGATCTTTTCATCGAATGGAACATGTTGCCGAATGTAACATTTTGCCGAACGGAATATTTCGCCGAATGGAACATTTTGCTGAATGGAACATTTTGCCGAATGAAACATTTTGCCGAATGGAACATTTTGCCGAGTGGAACATTTTGTCGTATGGAACACTTAGCCGAAGGAACAATTTTGCCGAATGGAACATTTTTGCCGAATAAAACATTTTGCCGAATGAAACATTTTGCCGAATGGAACATTTTGCTGAATGGAACGTTTGGCTGAATGGAACGTTTTGCTGAATGGAACATTTTGCCGAACGGAACATTTTGCCGAACAGAACATTTCGCCGAATGGAACATTTTGCTGGATTGAATATTTTGCCGAATGGAATATTTTGCCGAATGGAACATTTTGCCGAATGGAACATTTTGCCAAATGGAACATTTTGCTGAATGGAACATTTTGCCGAATGAAACATTTTCCGATTGGAACATTTTTCCGAATGGGTCAGTTGGCCGAATTGCTCATTTGGCCGAATTGCTCATTTGGCCGAATTGCTCATTTGGCCGAATGGGTCATTTGGTTGAATGGATCAACTGGCCGAATGGATTATTTGGCCGAATGGGTCATTATGTCAAATGGGTTATTTGGACAAATGTCTATTAAACGAATGCCATTCAAAAGACGAAAAAATCCATGAAATTGCGACATGTGATTAAATTGTCTTGGACAATTTGCATTCCACCAACTGACATTCGACACCGAACGACATTTGGCCAAACAGCATTCGACTAAATGACGCTTTCGGCTGAATGACAGTCGATCAATTGACTCTTTCGGCCTAACCGCTTTCAGCCAAACAGTCTTCTTTTGGCCAGATGGCATTCGGTCCAACGATTCATTCTGCCAAGCCACTTTTGGCCAAATGGCTTTCGGCCACTTAAACCGAAGAGATAAATATCGAAAAAATGGAAACGGAGAAACAAAAAGGAACCAACATAATAAAATGATAAAAGAAAGGAACAAAAAAAAATTAAAACACAAACAAGTAAGAAAACCAGGTTAAAAAAGAACCACATATTGGAAGAATATAAAAGAAATGAACAAAGGAAAAATAAAAAAATTATGCAAGCACGATAAGAGGAAAAAATGTGATCATTTAGCTTTAATATTCAACATTTGGGCTACTAATTTTTGGCATGGCCGGTATAGATGCTACGGTTCTAATCTTATAGCCCAGTGGTCGCTGGTCGTGTCCCATTCAGTAAGAGCTCTTAGTATAAGACGTATCGTAACACTAGAAATGTTCATGTCCTGTACCAGAGTTCGGCTGCAAACTCTTTCGAAATAGTTGGTTAAGTTCGACTACGGTATGTAGAATAAGTATAATGAAAATAAACGAAGGAAAACTCTAGCATAAAAGTTAAAAATAGGGAAAAGGGTTGGCAAAAATTAAAGCAAAAGCAAGAAAAATAAAAAATAAGGGATAAAAAACGCATAAAACTTAAAGGGCCAATTAAAAACAGAACAAAAAGTATAATAGAAATAAATGAAAACGACAAAAGAAAAAAACACAAGAGAATGACAAGAATAAAAACCGAAGGATAAGGAACAGAAATGAAAAAAGAAAACAAAATAACGAGAAATGCAAAAACCGATGATTAAGTTTTGAATAAAAACAGAAAACAACGTAAAGAAAATATTGAAAAATAAATAAACAATTGACTTAATAGAAATAAAGAAAAAATAAAACAGAAAAAACTTCGATGACAGTAGCAGTAAAATACAAAAAAGCAGCACAGGTAAAATATTAAAGGAAAGAGAAAATGAAGTAATAAACGAAAGAAAAAAATTATGTAAGGTTTAATTATGGAAAGTAAAAAATGAAACCCGCTTTTGGAAGGCATTTTGGCATCAATGTGCGACGTTATTCCCAGTAAAACAGGATAGGGTAAAACGTGAAAAGTATATAAATAATACAAAATTAACCGAAAACAAAAATACGAGCAAAACAAAACAAAAACAACTAAAACAAATCGAAAACGACCAATAAATAAAAGAAAAAAGTAATTAAAATTTTGAAAAAACGAAAAAAGATTGAAAACAAAAGTATGAAAATGAAAAATAAGCAATAGGAAAAATAATCAAAAAGATAAACATAACAATAAAAGGAACATATCAGAAAAAGCAATGACAAATAACTTTTTAGTACATACATTCCGCTAAGACCTCCGTTCGCGCATAGATAATGACAAATAAATTAAAAGAGAAACAATCAAAAATAGCAACAAGTAGGAAAAGCACGACAGAACAAAAAATGAAAGAAGCAGTTAGTAGTAGTTACTGACAAAGAAAAAAAAAAGTAATAATAAAAATCGGTACAAGAGAAATAAAAAAGAAGCCAAATGCAGAAAACAATAAGTTGGAAATGATAAAATAAAACGAAGCAGAAAAAAATGCTTCCAAGAGGAGTTTCACATCCTTGATCACACTTGAGTACTATGGCTCTAAATTTTCGTAACTTTCCCTACTGAGTAATCTCCAGCTAATTGAATGTCATTGAAAAGTAACGTAAAAGTAATGCAAATTTATTTGCATAATTTAGTGAAAAATAAGTAAATCTGTAAATTTATGTAAGATGGAAAAAACAATTTAAGACTTGTTTGATGCTGTCCAACGGGGAGCACAAACGAAAACGTGAAAAAATCATCCCAGAGGAAGAATTGCAACCTGCAAGCCTTAGAACTCCGGCCCAATGCACAAGCACTTATGCTATCCCTGGACTATAGTGACGTCCCAGGAAGAACACATGATTATCGCATTGGCGACAGTGATCGTACCTTGCCTCTAAAGCGAGATGACACACACATAAAATAAATCATTTGTTTAGCTTATATTTTCTGTTGTCTTAAATACATTATCCACAATTTTACATCCCGCAAGGAATCGATTGTGAAACCTACCGAAATAGAAGGACCAAGTCTTTCCTTTCGTTTTACAATTTTGTTTTGTTATACATTTTTTTTACTCTCAAAAAGTCAAGGGGTCTCAGAGACCCGGCGGGTTACAATTCTCGAACTTCAATAAACTAGTAAAAATAAAGAGCAATGGTCCAAAGTTTTAAGGGTTTCAATTAATTCACTGATAAAATGACAAAAAAAAAACGCTGGGTCTTAGGGGCGATACTTGTTGAGGTCATGATTTGCCTTTTTGAAGGTTCTCAAACTCTTTTAATATTGGACATTTTTACACAGTTTACGTTGTACAGCGTACACTATAAGCAATTTGCACATGTTTGCCGATGTAAGATTTATGCGCTTTTAACTTTTATTTATTATTATTTTCGCGTCGTTTAGTACATTTTTGCAGTTTTTTCATTTTTATCAGTCTATTAAAACCACAACGTACCTTGCAAACTTTTTAAATTTTTGATATGGTCCGTATTTTTTAAATATTTCTACTTAACCATAATAAGATACAAGATGTGTAAAACGGCAACTAAAGTGTATATAATAGTTGAATTATAGTAACTGGAATGTTTCATGCGTTTAAAACATTTTAAACGATTTCTCGCTTCACACAACAACAAAGGTTCTACAAGGTAGCCATCTGTGACCTCATCTATTTCTTATTTCCAATAGTAAAGAAGATATTTTACTCGGACTCTTGCTAAAATCGTACATTATTACTCATAATGAGTGTCAAATTTCTCAAATCCAGCCCTGCCTGGCAGAAATCGTGAAAGGCAACGAACGTTGGATCGTGTTTCATCGTTTACAACCAAGTAGGCGTTTAATATACTGCCACTAACTCGCAAAAAGCCTATCTATCTAGGACCTGCCTGAAAAAGGCACCGCTTGCTAATTCGCGTTGTGTCATCCATTGCCATGCTTCCGTGCGGCTCGCCGCAATTCGTACAGTGGATTTAAAGATAGAATCCAAGTAAAAATAAAAATCTACATTTATGCTAATGATTGAGCACCCGTGGATGGTAATTTCCGTCGGCCACCGAAGATATCGCAAGGCCCTTTGACCGAATGCTAAAAAGGGCCATTAATCATATCGGCAACCACATGGCGCAGTATTGTGTAACGACCGATTGCTCAACCAATTCTGCGTTACAACTGAAATAAGGGAAACCTAAGCACGACACTCTACTATCAATTGTTGATCAATTAAACCACCAATGGCAATCGACGTCGGCTGGTGTGAACACACGGTGATTAACGTGTTCCCGGCCCAGCTCCCAAAAAACGCATTACGGAAATGGGTTTGGACTTGTCCAATTTGGCACCGACCAGGAGCGGAAAACATTAATAACATGGTGGTCCTCTTTTTTGCCACTGTTGCTGCACTCGCTGGCCAGACCACTTCCAAAACTGTCGGGCTTTATTCTATACCAAAAAAAATGTTCCCAGACAAAATGTCTAGCCACATTGCCAGTGTGCTTTTGGACACAATCAGTGGCAGCAGCAACCGGACGGAACAGTGACTGTGGGAATGCAATTTGGGAATAGTTAGTCTGAGTTACGAGATGGATGAGGGAGAAGGAAAGTTTCGCAGTGTTTTCTTTCTGTCAGTGGGCCGGAAAAGTTGGTTTATGGGCTTGTCGGAAAATTATCACTTTTTGTGCTGTGACAATTTCAGGTCTTTCAACCGACAAACTGCTTAGAAACAGTGTGACTATTTTGCTACAACCTATCGAACGCCAACAATCCGTAAAACGGTACCGTAAGTACCATGAGCAAACACGGGTTATCCAAACACTCGACCACCTAACAACACCTTCTTTCGAGTTACTCCAGACACCGCGCAGCTCAGCCAGACAGTGTTGACAGTCGTTTTCTTCTCATCTCACCCTCGCCAACAGCTATCCCAGCAGTCAAAGTCATGGTCAATTATTGAATATTAAATAAACGTTTCACTGGCAACATCATCACCCACCTGTTCACCCCTTTACCTACCACGCTAAACTATTTACATTCCAATCCAAGCAGGCTGTAGCCGGGTACGACACAACGCTCGCTAATGGGCACTGATGGTTGGCAATATTATGCATTGACCTATCGTTAAAAAAACACCTAAACAATCATCGCCCAGTCCTAACAGCAGATTACAGCACCCTCATCATCAAACCCGGGGTACGAATAATCGGTACTCTGAGTTCGCACGTAGGTGTCTCTCCCGTTCAAATTTGGACAGCTAACAAAAATCTTCGCTTAGACGGTCCGATGGTCCAAGTTGGCGATGGCAGATATTTTCTTTTTCGAAGGTCTAATTAGCAAGTAGTCGAGTTGTCTTTCGACGACTGTCACGATTAATGTATGTATGTATGTACGTGCTAAAAGCAAAGTCAATTTTTTGGTATATTTGTTTACCTAATGACTGCTAATCGAGGGGAAGCAGAGCTGTTCCACGATCCGTCACTGATGGGTGATCAACGGAAACGTGCTCGGAGCGGATTCAATCGACATGTGATTCACTCATGAATGGAGATTTATTATCGCCGATCAGCTCGGAAATATAATAATGGAAGATTATATTAGCCTGAGTCAGTCGGTTTACGTAAGTTGTTGCCAATTTGCTGCTAGTTTTGTTGTGACGATAGATGATTTAATGTATGCAACTAATTGAAGCTTGTACGTACTGCATTCAAGATCAAGTGCAAGGTCTGCCTAGGTTACGAGCTTATCCAGGCCTGAGGCTGTGGTAATCGATCTATAGCGAAATTGAATTGGAATTGATTATTACACCAAAATGAAACACTATTCTGTTTGTCACAGATTTTCCTTTTTTGTCTGCATAGTTTTTTTTTAAATTTATTAATTCTATTGCCTTTTTATTCCCGTCAAATTTTACGATCATTCTAATTCTCATATTTGGCAAGCTCACTTACTACACAGCATCACAAATCAATATTGTAAAGACATAATTGTTATCAACTTGGCACTGGTCCATTTCTACGCAGCAGCAAATTGCTTGCCAAATCACAAGCTTTTGGAGCCTTTTATTCCTGTTGCTAGTCAGAATTAAATTGGATATCAACAAATGCTTTTGTTCTACATTGAATGATTACACTGCACAGACATTATTAATCGTCGAAATTGTTAAAATTATAATACTAAAATAATAGCAACAATAGCAGAAATCCAAAAAATACAACCCATGTGAAAATGAAGAAAACTAAAAACTTAAAATAATCGTATAATAAAGTTGCCCAATATTGACAGTACTTCATGTCACAACTTTTTATCCTCTCCTTTCTCTTTTTCTTCTGCCCTTTGACACAATTTCAAAATTGTTTTCATCAGGACAAGCGGTACATCACGTTCTACCTTACTCTCACTCCTCAGTACGTCATTAACCCTTAAATGCGCAATGCAGTATTAAGACAACATTGCAAAAATCATCTCAAAATTATTATAGTAACGTATTGAAGCTATAAGACATTTTTTTTACAAAATTTGGTAAAAAAATGATTTGAGCCTTTAAAAGTCAAACATCACAATTTAAAAAAAAACCCTCCCACTGTTAAAGCGTAACATAATGTATGACTACTATACTTTCGCTCAGGATTGAATGCCGATGGAACGTAACTGGCTCTACGAAGCAATCTATGGCGTTATCAGAATGGTTTATACGATGGCCTCAACTTCATGTGCAAACTTAGATAAAGAAACTGTAGCCAGATCCTAACAAAATTAGTATTGGAGGTGTCAAGTAGTAGATCCACCTAGACGATGGAGTACGGTACAAGATTGTCGACGAATTCATATATCGAACAATGTATGGTTTGCGTAGTTAACGAAAGCCTGGTGGTCTACAGACGTGCACCAAACTTGCGCTGATACTCCCTGTTTCACTGTGCGGCTACGAGACCTGTGTGTTTGGAGAGAGCATACTATCGAGTTCACATAGTTTTTATGGGAAGAATTTTACGTTCAATACACGGCAAAACAATAGAAAATGGAAAATTGTGTAGACCACGTGAACCACGAGCAGCACCAAGTGTATTAAGCTAGACTTGTAACACGAATACCGGATGATAAACCAGCTAATTTTAGGTTTTTTTTTATTTTTGATATAATATGATTGTAGATTAAGTTTTAAAACTGTCATTTTGCGGTGACACGCTAAAGTTTTGAGATTTAATAGTTTGATATTTTTCTTTTTCTCTCTTCTTTTCTTTCTTTTAAGAATTTTTGAAATTTATAATTTATTTCTAGTGTTCAGTATTTTCTCAGCTTTTTCTTTGTTTACTTTCTTGCTAGCGTTTTTTTTTTGTTCTTGGTTTGTTCTATTTTACTTAAAGACTACCCTCATCCCTTACCCCTTTTCTGCTTATTTGAATTGCTTCCATATTGATTTTACATTATTTCTTGCTCTTTTCTTGTATTCCTCTATTATTTGTCTTTGTATCAGGATTGTTAATACGATACATTTTTCACGATAATTTATCGGCGTTACTCGTTAACGATAATGTATCGTCATCGGAAACTCCGTTAACGATAATGTATCGTCGCCTTCATCGTCATCGTCGATAATTGTATCGTCGTTTTCATCGTCATCGTCGGTTCATCGATTATCGCGATACATTTTGCGTTACTTTCCCATTTATTGGAGTTGAAGTTGATCCGGTTAACTTTCAATTGTTTAGAAATAAATACCTATTGAAGGACATGTTGTTGGCAGTTGAAAATCAATAGTTTTGGACATTTTCTATGCACAGCGGGGTCCAACGATGCGTCAAAATGAAATTATTTAAACTTTTCGGGACAGTGTATAATATTGAAAGGAAAGTTGTTGGCAATTGAAAATCAATAATTTTGGACATTTCAATACGCAGAAGGGTCCGACGATGTGTCAAAATTGAATTTTTCAACTTTTCGAGTAAGTTTGTGCACAGAAGAGTCCCAGGTGCACAGTGTTTCCAAGCGGCAAAACGGTGATCAAAATTGTTTTGACCATGGAAAAAACAAAAATTTTGAGCTATTGTGTAATCAGTAATTTATATCACGCAAAATTGTAGTGTATTGAAAAAAAACTTCTAAACCACTATTATTAGGCCATTCACAAATTACACTACACATTTTAGTGGTGTGGTGATTAACAGATTTTATTATAATTTTAATTTAAACTAGAAGATTTCGGATTTTAAAAAAGAGAATATAGATACATATTTCCAATGTTTGATTTCTCGCTGACAACATTGACTGCGCTCTGCTTCTCGCTAAGCTGGACTTCAACGTTCCTGGTAGGTCTCTACGGAGAATAGACTTCTTTCGGCGCTCTACTCATCGCACGCAGTACGGCCAGAATAACCCGGTAGATGTTTGCTGTCAGCTCTTCAATAGCGTTTTTCATCATTTTGACTTTAACTTAAGTAGAGAAATGTTCAAATTGAAAATAGGTTTAAGTTAGTACAGTATTTCAGTCTGTACGAAAATTTACTAATTCGAAGACAATATGTATCTAATTACCTTTTCTAGTTAGTAAGCTTTTAGCTCCCTCCTCCGTTTCTTCTCTACACTATGTAACAAGATGCTTCATTCTTCCTTCTTTTACCCTTAAATATGTAGTGTAATTTATGAACGGCCTCATAATAGAGTTTTAGTCGTTTTTTGAATACAGTGAAGACCCGTTTTATCAGCCCCTTGGCGAATTTTAGGCTGATAGAACGATGACATTGGCAAAATCGGCACATCTTTTTTTTCTGGTTCTGAAGAGACGAAGTCGAAACGCAAACACCTGGACTAACATATTTTTTCTTTCTTTTTAATATTGCTTTTTGGGCACTAAAACATTCGATAACTTCTAAGTTCTAATAGATACAAATAAACTTACATTACAAAAATTCTGTATTTTCTTATTCTGAACAAAATCTTGGAACATTTTGAAATTCTAAAAAATTACCAGGAAAAGTATTTTTAAAAAGCAATTTTCAGGGGTATATCAAAGAAATTTCCACAAATGTAATTTAAAATCGACAGATAGACACATAGTCTCTTCAGCGAAGTTAATACTTAAGATATTCTCAACAACTTTGCCAAAGAAAGTTTTTTTTTATTTTCTTAAATGACCAAACAAAAACTTGCTGCTCAGCTTTAGAGGGATTAATCACCCAACTAATACTTTTTAAATGCAAAAAAATATAAATAAACTTTGCTGAAGACACTATAGCTAAAAAATGTTTTTCGTGGTTCAAAGAATTTCTTTCACCTTTTTGCCACTTTGGAAACACTGTGCACTGGTGAATCCTCCTGTGAATTGAAAATGTCCAAAACTATCCATTTTCAACTGCCAACAACCTGCCCTTCAATATAAAAAGTCCGCGAAAAGTTGAAAAAAAATCTATTTTAACGCACCGACGGTACATTGAAAATGCTTAAAACTATTGATTTTCACTTACCAATAACTTCTTCAATATAATAAACTTTCACCAAAAGTTGAAAAAATCAATTTTGACACATCGTCGAACACCCTGTGCATAGAAAATGTCCAAAACTATTGATTTTCAACTGCCAACATGTCCTCCAATAGTTATTTATTTCAAAACAATTGAAAGTTAACCGCATCAACTTCAACTCAAATAAACGGGAAAGTAACGCAAAATGTATCGCGATAACCACCGATGAATTATCGACGATGACGATGAATCCGACGATAAATTATCGTTAACGGAGTTTCCGATGACGTTGACGGGTGGTTAACGTTATCGACGATGACGATTAATTATCGATTAACAACCCTGCTTTGTATCCTGTATTTGTAATTTTAGAAGTTGTTCTTTCTTTTCTCTTTCAAGAAATTTGACTTTAATATTGAATATAAAGTCAAACGACGTGCGTTGAAAAGGCTTAAAAGAGACTTAGTTAAAAACAATTCCATCATTTGTTTCTTTTTATCATTTTAGTCTTCATCTTTTCTTTCAATTTAACTTTCCTGTTTTTTCTTTGCATCTTTTACTTATATGCTTTTTTCCCTTTTTGTTATTTTCTTTCTATATTTCTGTTTTCTTTACTATGTTCTGCTTTTTTCACTATCCCTTTCTTTTTGTCGTTTTCCTTTTCATTTATCTATTTCTAAATTATTGTATCGCATTTTGTTTCATTTTTCGTAATATTCACTCACTCAATTTTAATTTTTAACTTGTTTTTTTTTTCTTTAATTATGTTGTGGTCCTTAATTTGTTTATTTTCTTATTTCAATGTATTTTACTTCCCTTTTTTTCTTTTAGTTTCTTTTTTATGATGATTTTTTGCTCTTATTTTGACATTAAAAATGTCTTACTCCACTATCTGGGGCTAGGTGTCATTCTAAAATCTAAACTATCTCCCATGTAACGAAACTATGTAAGGTTTGCACGCTTATAACTCCGATATTACTAGATGGATTTTAATCATTCATACACCAACCGATTCAGAAACACCTAACTTAAATATTGGTAATAATTTAATATCTCCCCAATAAAAGTAGACTTTTGGAAATTGGTAAAATTAAAAAGTTCATAAAAAACGGGAAAAATACCATTCGTGAGGCAGATTTCTCAGACACAGCCGTCAAAAGAGGGCAGCTTAGTTGCTCAATGAAACGCGAAAAGTCATAAATAGAAGCAACGCATGTCCGTTTAAATCAGTTGTTGCTCTTATCCCACACGAGCAACGTCGTCTCCGGGCGATGCAATAAGCGCTATCGATTTTCGGTAACGTTGGCATTTGCACACACTCGCACCTAAGTGACTAAACCATATCAGGGTTGCCAAAATTAAATCTGTATTTTTGTCCTAAAAAATCTTTTCATCTGTATTTACTCTTCAAAAAATCTGTGTCGATATCTGTATCGAATCAGTTGAGTTGTGTAACCTTTTGCTGGATTATCTATCGAAGATATTAATTTTTGTGGTTTAAATCAGTCAAGCATGGATCTGTTTACATTTTCATAAAAAAAACACTACAAGTCGTTCTGATATTTTACATCAAGAAACTTGAACTTTGTTTATTTGTTTATTTGTTCAATACATCAACAGGCATATCAAAGCCCCAATGATGTTGACTTAAATACAAGTCTAGTTACTAACAATCAAGTACACAAAAACAATAGTCATACAATAATTAAAAACAAATAAAAAGGTCAAGTGTTGTTAGCTAATTGATTAAATAGTCTGGAAAAACGTATACGCAGATTTTGTCGAGAAGCGTTGAAATCAAATGCCGTAGCTGTCTGGTTAAAAGTGATGACTTCATACATACTATAGTTAGCGCGTCGGAATGGTAATCTGAGCAAAACGTTTATGTTGATTTGTTCCAGAATAGCTGGGGCATCTATACGACCTTGCAGAGTGTCAGCGATGAACAAGGCTCTTGCAGTATTCCTTCGAACATGTAGGGGCTCTAGTTGAATTAGCCAACACCGGTTTTCATAGCGAGGTAGTCGGGAAGGATCTCTCCACGGCAATCTACGAAGCGCGAAACGTAAAAAGCGACGCTGAACGGACTCTATTCTCTCAATGCCATTATTGTAGTTTGGACTCCAAACTTCAGAGCAATATTCTAGAATTAATCGCGATAAAGAACAGTAGAGCGATTTGAGACAATAGATATCCGTAAAATTTTTGGCTATTCTGAAGATGCATCCCAGTGCTCGAGATGCTTTACCAACTGCATAGGAGACGTGCTGTTTAAACGTAAGTTGAGGATCCAGAATCACTCCCAGATCTTTAACGTGACTGACGCGTTCAATGTCTGTTTCTAGTAGACGGTAGGTAAAATGAATCGAATCTTTTTTCCGTGAAAACGATATTACCGAACACTTCTTCGGGCTCACGCACATGCGGTTCGTGTTACACCAATCAGCAAAGACATCAAGCTGCTGTTGGAGAAATCTGCAATCTTCAATTGACCGAATTAGGCGGAATATCATCTGCGAAGGACAATCGTGGAGTCTTCAGAACTAGATGTACATCATTGAAGTATAGCAGAAACATCAACGGTCCCAAGTGGCTTCCTTGAGGTATTCCTGACGTAGAAATGAAGGTGGGGGCCTGACAATCTCCTATGATAACCGCTATCTCTCGGTCTGTGAGGTAGGATCGAAACAACTGCAAAACACTACCATTTATTCCAAATCTCTCCATTTTTGCGATTGCGATATCGTGATTTATCTTATCGAAAGCGGCAGATAAGTCGGTGTAAACAACGTCGGTTTGAGCACGATGTTCCATACTCTCTGTTATGTAGGATGTTAAACACAGCAGGTTAGACGCTGTTGACCGCCCGGACGTGAAGCCGTGTTGATCGTCACTTAGGTACTGCTTACAATGAGCCTGAAGAGGTTCCATAATCACCAGCTCGAACAACTTTGAAACTGCACTCAATGAAGTTATTCCACGGTAGTTATTGACGTCTCGCTTATTACCCTTCTTGTGGACAGGGAACATGTTCGCGTATTTCCAGCAAGACGGGAACTTTATCGATGTGTACAATGGAAAAATGATCTTCTTCATTTAATGACTTTTGTTTATATATAATGTTATAAACATTTAGTCGACCAATGTAGCTGTCGAATTTTCGAAAAAATAAAGAATTAACAAAGTCACAGAGCATTACAATTAACGTTTCTGGAAGTAGTCTACAGCCAGGCGTTTGCTGGGTGCTAACCTGAGTGTATTACAAACCTTTACCTTTCAGAGTGAGCGACCAATCTCAAAAGTGAAGATATATTTTAATATAGAGGGCCAAACTGAGAGAGACAGAGAGGAAGTATTACTGAAACTGAAAAAAAATATTTCTAAAAATACTTTTTGTAACATCATTTCTCAAAAATCTGTATATCTGTACATACACGGAAAAATCTGTATATCTGTGCATACAGATTCTTGGTCTGAAAATGGCTGAAAAATCTGTATAAATACAGATTATTCTGTATTTTTGGTAACCCTGAACCATATACCATATACCATATTAGTTTATAAATAGAGGTGACGCGTACCCGTTTGAATCAGTTTTTGTTCTTATGTCGAACGGGTAAGATCATGGCTGCAGCGTCTGGGCACTACAATAAGCGGTAGACGCTATGCATTTTCGGCAGCGGTGGCCGTGTGCGGATTTGTCGGGTACCAGCATGGTGTCACAGAATGATTTGCAAAGTGGGTGGGCGGGGTGGTTTGGATTTAATTCAATACGGTGTGTGCTGCTTAAGAGTGTTGCGTTTGAAAAAAATATATTTATTTTTATGCATGCGTAGGGTAAAGAGCCAATTGGTTTTCATGTTTCATATTTCGGTTATATGTTTTTTATCAGTAAGGCATCTGACAACGTGCTTCTGTAGTTATTGCACTGTTCAGCAGCGTAGTATTTTATATAGGAGAGTACACTCAGGTTTTTTACGCGGATTTTGAAATTTACGCGGTTTTCATTAACGCGTTTTTTTTTTAAATTTACGCGGTCTTCATTTACACGGCCTGTATCCCCTGCGTGAAAAATCTGAGTGTAATTGCATCGGAAACAATCACATTCCCAGCAGAACTTTTTGTTTTCTAATTTCAAACACTTTTGTTTCGTACTGCACACAACGGAAAATTTTAAAACAGAACTTACCGTCCCAGCAGCAGTTGAAGCGGGTGTTCTTTTTCGATTCAAATTCAAGCCATGTCTTAAGCGTTACTGGACTTAAAATTGTTTTCCCAATTTTACCAGTCAGAATATCTGTCCTACCCTATGTATTTAAAACACAGTTCTACACTCAAAAAATAATTCACTTTGATTGTATCTGAATTTTCACGTAAATGAATATTTTCCATCTTTCATCGTGCATTACGTGATTCCTTTAAAACACATTTGACAATCCTGTAGGAATTATTTGATTCACACATTTACGTGATACAACGTTGAACGTTAAAACACAGTTCACGTGAATGTCCTGTGTGAAGCAACGAGAAGATGGCTGAAAATTTATTCTTTGTGGCAGCTAGCGATATTTCATGAGCGGGCGAACAATGTTAGCATTGCAGGTAAATAAAGTTTCAATTTAGCAGCACTTAAATACCATTTACAATTACGATTGCAGAAGCTGCCACTTCCGCCAACGGAAAAAAATGTACCAGAAGAAACGGAACCAAGTTGAAATCGGTTGCCAAGGAACCCTCTGAAAATAGCAAGCCTGAAGAAAGTATTCACTGCAACGATAGGTGATGGAAGATAGTCCCTGTTGACGTAAACCCTGCTTCCTTTAATTCCAATCAAAGCAAGATAAACAAAGACGCGGCCAAGAACAGCGGTTTAACAATAAGGTAACTAAATCGGGATCTGAGGATCCCTTTTCAAAATAAGCGAGCCCATTCCTTCCTTTCCAAAAAAGAGAACCCCTTTGCTTCCTGCTTTTCTATTCGTTCTTACCTTTCTTTACCGATTCTATCGTTAGTTAGAAATATAAAAACCGAAAAAGTGAACGGTTCTTGATTATTGTTTTGTTGCGGTTTTATTTGATCAGTGGGTAAAGATGTTTGATCCAGTACCAGGAGAAACAGGAAGAACTCCGGTGCAAACAGAGAAAATAATTTGTTACTGTGTTACTTCCTTTCCATTTGGATAGCAAGCCGGACATAACAGGTGGACGTTTTTTTGGTCCGTATCAGAACTGCCATTTATCCAGATTTTCTGTACTATACAGATTTTTAAGCGCAGATACAGACATGATATAGATTACAGATTTAATACAGATTTTCATTACACAATTCATATTCATACAGATTTTTTGAAATTTGAATTGATGCTGTTTTGGCGGACCCTTTAAAAAAATGAACCGGGAATGTACAGATAACGTAAAATTATTCATTTTGAATTCCTTTTTTAATACTTGAATTTATAGCAGATAATACTTCAAACTTTTAAATTGTCATGAATTATCAAAATTCTTTTGCTTTATTGAAATACAGACCAATAAAGGTTTTTTTATAACTATGATACAGATTTTCAACAATATCATCTGGCAGCTCTGCTCCGTAATAAACAAAACTTTATTTTTATTCCGTTTTGTTACTTGAAGAAAAACAGAGAAGTAGTAATTAAGGTTTTTTCAGTACAAAAAGTGATTTAATATGCTTTCCTTATTTTTAGATTTCATGGTACAAGTTGCTGACACCGGAACACGTTTTTCTAGTTTGTGTACTGCTGATAGCGAAATTCTAATCATGAATGAAACAAACGGTGGTGTGTAGATCTTTTTGAGAATTTTCAATGACCACGCCGGCAGAAAGCTTTCCTTGGGGGGACACGAGTCGATCCAAGAATGTAGGTGATGATTCTGAATGGTAATACTATTAGTTAGAATACTATTAGAATATTAGTGTCTGCGCACGGAACTGAACCGTCACTGAAACGGTGTAAATAATCACTGCCTATATTACACGATATAAGCATAGTAAACCGTCCAAATACTAATATTTCCATTGTTTAAACGGATGATGGTTATTTTTTCAAGTGTTTTCTTAATTTCATCACTTTCAGTTGAATACGACGTTTGAAAATTACAGCATCCTGCAGCAAAAGAACGCCATCTATAACACCGCTGTTTCGAAGTACTACGGTTTCTGTTGAAGCGTGGAATGATAACCGCTACTCTACGAAACACGATTGGAATCCCGCCCGAATGACACATTCAACACAAACGTGGAAAATGTACACCAAGATAGCATAAACGATATTTTCCAAGAGTATACAAGATCGAAATTTGCTTTGCTATGACATTAAAGGATCGTTATGTAATGGTTTGGTCCATGGAGGAAATTGAAATCACTGGTGGAGGAAAAATAACTGGTCCGGATGTGCATTGGTCGAATGTTTACTTGCTGGTTGATTTGGCGACGTCATTTCTGCTTGGTGTGCGGAAAATGTTAAGCTAAAATGCATCTAATTTGCCCCCACTGGCTACAACGGAGGTGTAAATCATTTAGAGATATCCGTTCTCAATATAAATGAGACTATTGATAAAAGCGTACGTAGAAAAGCGACTTTAAATCATCCAACAGATGCGAGAATTGCTCGAAAATTAGAATGATATTTCACTGTTTATATGTAAAAGATTGATAATGAAAAATCATCCCGAGTCGTTTTCTTAGATGACAAAAAGTATGCTTGTGAGATTAACGATCTTTTGCACCTGCAAAAAGTGTAGAACCAAATACAAATATGATGGAACTCTTCTACACCTTTGAAGGTCCAAATGAAGCAAACATAAAAAAAAATAACTAAAGCGAGGAACATTTCAACACAAGCCGAACGACACCAAACTATTAGTTGATTTCAAGCCAATATTAAATTTCAGCAAAACAAAACTGGACCGAAGAGTGACTACAACGGTCAAGGTTGTCGAGTCTCATTAGAGTACAGCTAGAAATTGAACCGAAATTCTGACTGGTTCTGGCTATTTCGGAGTATTCCGGCTCCAAGTAACATAACCGATTCTAATTAACATCACTGATGCTACTGGAGCCGGAATAGTATAGATCCAGCCAGAATTCCGACTCTTTTTCCGGCTGGACTTACTGGGATGGCTCGTCCGAATTTTCTCCCAAAAAGAAAGGGGAATTTTATGCCCTATTCATAAGATTGCCGAGTTTTGTTCGATTTTTGACACTAGCCGTCACTCTTCTTACATACACTGTGGCCGATACCACTGTATCACCGGAAAGGCTTACCAACGGTTTATGGTGCTACGTGGATACTCATATTTGCAATCGTTCAACGTGGACTGGCAGGCGGTGTCGCAACTTTGCTTTCTAATTAAAAGCAGGTAATATTGATGTTCCACTGTTAATATTATAATTATGCAAAATCTAACCTCTAATTGCACTGTAGGAATTACTTCACTTGGTATTCAATAGTAACGAGGAATTCTTTGGTCCGGTATTGTACATGGTGCTTGGCAATGAACTGTTAAATACCATTTGCAGCGATGTTGACAAAGCAAACGACCGGAATGGGGGTGCAACCTTTAGCGAAAGTTAATGAGGCTGGTAAGTGAGCAACATACTACGGCCGTTATTTTGAAATCTTTAGTTTTGTACAGCATTCTGTTTGGTCTTTCACAGATATTCAATTAAAATGTTCCAGCTCTAATTTGCAGCTACGCATTTCGATATCTAGGGTCAGATGCATTGAATGTGGTCGACATACATAGTGTCACATGCTAGCGGCAATAGGAGCACGATGTACTGCCGCTATACGCATAAATGTCCCATGTGCTATGAGATTCCATATCCACATGGGACAATTATACGTAGAGCGGCAGTGTAGCAGTTGTGATTATGGTGCACAATAAAACTTGGTTTGTGGATGCCACAGTAGCGACATATGTATGTAGGATTGTCCAAGAGCCGCGAGATGATCTCAAGATCCAACATTGTAAACGGTGATGGCCCACTCTGAAAACCCGTGCTGGAATGGTACTCATACGGTCTTCGGAATGTGATCGTCTTGGATTTCTTGTCTGCAAGGCAGATTAGGATGTTGTGCTATTGTGCAGGTAAACAAACACCTCATATAAGTTAAAGATATGCATTCCAACTATTTTATCCCTCTTTTACAGATAACCATATTTAGTTAAAACTTTCTCAAGGAACTGAAAATTTGTAACATGATACAGAGCACGGACTTGAAGAAATTGTAACAACAGAAGGATGAAACCGGCAAATTAGATGAGTCAAACAAAAAACGCCATCACATGCTAAAGAAACAAGCGGAGTCGCTGATGGTAACTGACGTGTGGTATACCTGCGTTAGTGCAGGTACTACAACGCATTTAGTTCAGCTCAATTGACGAATCGTCAGTCAACGGAGCTTCAGTGTACGCTTCCTGTCAAACTTGGGGTCATAGTTTATGAATAGAATCAGTATGGCTAACACAAGTCCGTTAATTTAGTTCTAGATACTATTACATCAGCAGCAACATTCTAAAATAAAGAATAAATTGTAAGACATATTCATACAATACACGAGTCGACTAGCGATAAGAAAGTACTTCAGCGCTGCGAATAGCGCCTCCATTTTATTTTCATGCAACTCGACCATTTTTTTTTAATTGCATCAAGATTACCAATATTTTAAATAAGATTTATAAATATTTTCAAATGCATAAGGAATGACGAGTTTTATAGCAATACGTAACGAATTTTATATAACTGACGAATCGAAGTTCATAAAGTTGCAACATCAAGAAAACCATAAGACATACTAATGAATCCATAAGCTTATTCGTTGCGGCAAAAAAATGAATCTCGCTAGTACAATGTTCAAGTTAACTACTGTTCATTATTCAAATCCACTCAAATAAAATAAGGTTGAAAAAATCTTACCAATAAAAATTACAATTCTAGGCGCACAATTTATAATTAAGAGTAAATATGTATTTTATATTTAGTTATTGCAATAAAAGATTTAAATAAAACGAAGTAAACCGCTTTCGTTTTTTTGTAATGAGTAATAATTTAGAATACCTGCTTGCAATATACGGCTTCACGTAATTATTACGTTTGGCTTCAAATAATTGTTATACTTGTTTCACATAATTGTTACGTTTGGTTTCATGTATATGTTACGTGAATTTCCGTTAATAATTATGTCAAAAATACGTAACTATCACCTGATTAATCAAATATTGAAACTGGTTTTATTTTACCGGCCCACCAGATAGAATTTACGTGAAAAGTGCGGTGGATGAGATTCACATATGTTTTCATGTAAAAGCAACATGATTTATTTTTTGAGTGTAATTGCGTTTTAAGGTATACAACAAATACGGTTGGGTATACTAATTTAAATTTTAAAATAAATCTGTTTTAAATTATGAAACAAACCGCTGTACTGAAGATATAATTATGTTAGTCCTATTACCACATAAAACACCTATATAACATAAAACGCTGCAGAATTGGTTTAATAATACAATGTTTACACTACAGAGTTATAACACGTTTTAATAATTAGCAACAAGAAAAATGTCACCAAGATAGCATAAAAACCCGTTTTAACTGGTAGTGCGAACGTTGCATAACAATGTAATTTATCAAATAATTTCATTTTTCCACCACTAATCGATCAAGAAATACTTACACTTAAGATTGTTTACTTAAGTTCATTAGTACATTATTGAAAATTTAAATGGAAAATGAAATTTCATATTTTATGGAGAATCTGTATATTTCCGTTGGCGGGCGTGGGTTTCCTCATCACAGCTCTCAATATGGAACTTTTCTTTTGAATATATTTTCTGGACAGACCAGCCTATTTTTACTAGATGGATCAGCCAAATAATGCCAATCACCTAGTGAGATACTTGATTAATTAATAGATTACCGTTAAAAGACCTTCAATTCAGTTCTTAGTCGACCGTTACCGGTAGTAGACGTAGTTGAACGGCGCTACGCTACAAGTATTTATTTGATTAATTTAATTCAAGCCGCGCGCGATTTTCGAAAAAAAAATAGTCAGCATTATGTCGTGCAGTGTTCGATCGTGTTCAATTAGTGATGATCGTTTTTTATGGAAGTGCGAGTTTTGCAACAAATCGTATCACGCGGCCTGTGTAGGAGTGCAACGGCACCAAGAGCATCACATCACGTCTTTTATGATTCCTCTATGCTCGGATTGTCAGCATAATCTTAAAACGGGGATTGACACACGTAAAGTGCTTTTCCAACAGGAGCAGCTCTTTAATTTAATCAAGACGCAAACGGATTCCAATCTTCGAATGGCTGCTGACATCAAAAAGTTGAACGCATTTGGTGAACTGTTCGATAACATTGATCACCAGCTAAAAGAAGCGGTGACTAATGTAAATAATATCACCTGCGCGAAAGTTGATTATGCGGTGTCAACATTATCGCGCACTATGGAAAACAACGCGGTCAATAAGGCCGATGAGCTCGTTGTTTTAAAAAATCATATAACGTCATTATTCAACATATCTATGGAATCCACAAGGAAGCGCATTGAGGAGTACGTGGTGGAGCTCACAACTGACCTGACTCGTGAGCTAAAAAAAATATGCTGCGAAGTTCAAAATTTAAGCGTATTGACATGGCGTCTCAATGCAACGAACATACCGGTAACCAGTCGTTTTCTGCTCGTGATGCTCTTGACGAAATAAAATCACAAGCCAGCGCTGTTGGCGACGATATTTTAGACGAAGTAAGGGCAATTGCCGCGACAATTAGTACCCTGGAAACCAGTGTTAATAATGCTCGTTTGACACCTGCGGTGTCTCCCCCCAGTCTGATGGACGAATTGACCGTCGTTTCAAATAAAACTGCTATCTCAGGTTCGCAGCATAATCAAGTGGCAAAAGATGGATGGCGCACACTTGGTTCGAAAAGAGTGTGGCGCTCCGACTGGTCAGAATATGACTTACGTAAACAGCGTCGCATTAAACAACAAAAAGAGAAAGATAAAGCAGCAAAGAGTAAAAAATCGAGAAGAAAACAGGGTACAAGATACAGCAATATCAACAGTAATAACAATAACAACTACAACAACAAAGATAGCAAGTGCAATAAGAACAGGAACCGCAATAAGTACAACAATAACAATAATCACAACTACAACCAAAATAGAAACAACAACAATAGCAATAAAAACAACAGCTACAAGTCCAATAATACCATCAACAATTTCAATAGAAACAGGCACAACATAAACAATAACGACCACAACGGAAACAGAAACAACAACATTAACAGCAGTAACAACAACAACAACAATAATAATCACAGAATAAGCAACTACAACAAAAACAGCAACTACAACAGCAACAACAACTACAACAGAAATAACAACAACCACAACGAAAACAGAAACAGCAGTTACAGCAACAACAACAACAACAGAAACAGCATTTGCAATAGAAACAACAATGGTCTTAACAACAATCACCATAACAATAAACATCATTGTTCATCTTGCTCCTGTGAACGTTCGTGTTTTCGCCAATTTTAACGCACTTCTCAGAGGCAGACCAGGACAAGCATGACGCAACTGGTAACAGTACAATAGTTTTAAACAATATTTTTACGAATAACGAATCACAACCAACTTCTTCGAAAGCCACTGAAATTTTGGTTTACTGTCAAAATTTTAATAGAATGAGGAGCGCCGTAAAGATGAACGAAATCCATAAGAATATATTAGGCTCCTCATTTTCGATAATTCTAGGTACCGAAACAAGTTGGAATGAGGATATAAAAAGTGAAGAGGTTTTCGGTAGTGACTATAATGTTTTTAGAGATGATCGTGATTTACGACTAACCCAAAGAATGTCAGGCGGAGGAGTTCTCATCGCAGTTTCATCTATATTTAATTCCGATCTTATTGTCTCACCAAAATTCAAAGAATTTGAACATGTATGGGTTAAAGCACATATCGCTGATGAAATCCACATTTTTGTCTCAGTGTACTTTCCACCGGACCTAGCTTACAAATCAACATATGAGATTTTCTTTCAAGCAGCTGAAGAAATAATCTCTAATTTTCCTCCAGAATTCAAAGTTCATATTTATGGTGATTTTAATCAGCGCAACTTAGATTTTATTCCTGACTCTGAAAATGAGCATTCTACTTCCTGTCGTTGGTGATAACGAAACATTACAATATATGTTTGAGAAAATTGCATTGCTAGGACTCAATCAAATAAACCATATAAAAAATCAACACAATCGTTATTTAGATCTGCTATTAACAAACATTAATGAAGATTTCTGTGTTGATGAATCTCATTCTCCCTTATGGAAAAATGAAACGTTTCACACAGCAATAGAATTCTCTATTTTTGTGTACAAGAATCATAATTTCATTGATTGTGACTTCGAGGACGTTTTCGATTATAGAAAAGCAAATTATGAAAATATTAAATATAAATTAAGCAGTGCTAATTGGCAGTCCCTTTTAAAGAATCAAGTGAACGTTGAATGTGGAGTGGAGATCTTTTATAATATTTTATGGCAAATAATACAGGAGGAAGTTCCACTCACGAAAAAACGACGAAATCATGCATCCAAAAATCCAGTTTGGTTCAACAAGGAAATTATTAATTTGAAAAATCGGAAGCAAAAAGCTCACAAAATTTACAGAAAACACAATAATCAGGATAATTTGGAAAAATACCTTAACATTCGTGATCAACTAACTTTGGCTATTTCTTCGGCACTAACTGTATATAATGCAAAAACTGAAAATGAGATCAAGTCATGCCCAAAAAACTTTTTTAATTACATCAAAACTAAGTTGAATTCATGCAACTTCCCATCAAAAATGTCTTTAGATGGGAAAGCGGGTGAAACTTCAAAAGATATTTGTAATCTCTTCGCAACATTTTTTCAAGAAACTTATTCTAACTATTCAGACAATGATCGTGACTTTGAATATTTTTCTTATTTTCCTGATTATTCAAGGGATGTTGGTGTCAGTCACATTAATGTTCAAGATATCTTGTCTGGTCTCAATGATCTAGATGCCACTAAAGGCTCAGGACCTGATGGAATTCCACCTGCTTTCATAAAGAATTTAGCAACTGAGCTTACGTCACCTTTATTCTGGCTGTTCAATAAGTCACTAGAATCTGGTATTTTCCCAAAAGATTGGTAAAAATCTTTTTTAATACCTATTTATAAATCGGGTAAAAAATCTGATATTCGCAATTATCGTGGAATTGCCATTCTGTCTTGCTTTCCCAAACTTTTCGAATCCATCATAAATAAAACCATTTTCAACCAAGTCAAACATAAAATAACAAATTCACAACATGGGTTTTTTAAAGGCCGTTCAACTAGTACAAACCTTTTAGAATTTGTTGATTACTCGTTAAATGCCATGGATAAAGGAAATTATATAGAAGCGCTTTACACTGACTTCAGCAAAGCTTTCGATAAGCTGGACATTCCCATGTTAATATTCAAACTTGAAAAATTGGGAATCGAGATGAGACTCCTCAATTGGATTAAGTCGTATTTAACAGATCGTCAGCAAATAGTAAAATTCTATGAGATGAAATCTGATATAATTAAAGTTACTTCGGGGGTTCCGCAAGGTTCACACTTAGGACCTCTTCTTTTTATTTTATATGTCAACGACATCTCTCTTATTTTAAAAAACATTAATATTCTCATATATGCGGATGATATGAAGCTATTTTTAGAAATTAGAAATAATAATGACTATAATGTTTTTCACGATGAAACACAAATCTTTTATACATGGTGTTGTAAATGTTTACTGGAGTTAAATGTTAAAAAATGTGATCTCATGACTTTTAGCAGAAAACAAATCACGGCTTCCGTGTCAATTACATTAGGTAATCAAACCGTTCAGAAATGCGATAAAATAAAAGATTTAGGAGTTATCTTAGATAAAAAATTAAAATTTGTGGAACATTACAACACAATTGTTCATAGAGCTAGTAATATGCTTAATTTTATAAAACGCTTCGGATATCACTTTCAAGATCCTTACACAATTAAAACTCTTTACGTAGCATATGTTCGGTCTATTTTAGAATATTGTAGTATTGTTTGGTCACCATTCATAAAAAAAACACGAAGTGAGAATTGAATCAATCCAAAAACAGTTTCTATTATATGCACTACGCAAGTTAAGATGGACAGTATTCCCTCTTCCATCTTATGAAGCACGTTGTATGTTGATAGATATTCAAACATTGAAAGAACGTCGGGACTATGCTATGATCTCGTTTCTAAACGATAACGATTGACTCATCTTACATATTGTCAAAATTAAATTTATATGCTCCTACTCGTCAATTACGCAATAGAAATTTGTTCGCGATAGGTCATCACCGTACAGACTATGCTAAATTCGGACCACTAAACCAGATGATGGCTGTGTATAACGAGCATTGTGAAAGTATTGACCTTACCATGCCCCGAACAAGTTTAAAACAGTTTTTCAACTCTTTACGGCATCATAGTACATAGAAATAGTTTACAGGATAGTATATAAGCAATTAATATTTATATAATGTAGTCTACATTTGATTGACGAAATAAATAAATAAATAAATAAATTATGTTTTAATGGGGAGGGTATATAGCAAATTGTAACATATGAAAACAGGCGAGTGAACAAGAACGTGTGTCGATATGTGTGATAGATAAAAAAGCTATATTTTTAATGTCACCGTGGTCGTGTCCTGTACACAACCCTTTAATTTTTTTATTTTTGTATTTAATGCAGGTAACTTGCATTGATATTTTTATGCCTTTCTACTTTATTTTGGTTTTATGCTCGTTTTCCTTTTTTTAGTGTACTTACTAACTGTTCCAAAATAGGAATCCCGTTCTTAAATTTATTTTACTTTAGGGCTTTTGCTTTGCTCACTATTTTGCTATCTAGTATATTCTTCATTTTATTTGTCTTTGCACTTTTAGCCACTTTTTGTGTTTGCTTTTTTCTGAGTTTATCATCTTTCCGTTCGCTTTCCTTTAGTATTTTTTTGTTCCTATTATTTTTCCTAGTTTGGTTTTTATATTTCGTTTTATAATGCTTTTCCAACGTTTCACTTTTTGTGCAAATGTATTTTTTGTTTTCCCATCTTGCTCTTTCCCTTCAAATTATTTTTTACAATTTTTTAATTGTTTCGTCCCAATGTTATTTGAATATTTTTTAGGGCTGTTCTCTCGTTTGAACTTGTTTTCTTTTTTCAGCTTTCTTTTCACTTAATTCATTTTTCGTTCTTCTATTACGTTTTTTGCTATTTTGCTTTCTCCTACTGCTTCTTGGTACTTTAGCTTTTTTTTCGTTTTCCCCTTTTCTTTTATTGTTTGTTTTGCTTTTATACTTTCTTAACTTTTTCCTTTTTATCTTTTTTGCTATTTTGGCGTGCGTTCTCACTAAGTTTTGGATGTTCCTTTTCATTGTTTTATCGCTATTTGCTTCTTCCATTTCCTGTTTATTGCTTTAATCATATTCTTGTGGTTCATTATTTTTTCATATGCATTTTCCTTTCTATTTATTTCTCTTGGTTTCACCTTTAACTGTTTCTTTTCGTCTGTTTTTTCTTGTTATTTTAATTTCTACTATTATGTTATCTTGATTTATTTTCTTTGTGCTTTTCCTTTAATATCATTTTCATATTTATGTTTAATTTACTTTTTTATCCTGCTTTTCTTCTTTTGTTTTATTTTACTTTTACCCTTTGCTTTTTTGTTTATTGATGTGTACTGCCATTCGTGTTTTGTTAGGTTTTGTATTTTCTTTTTTGTCCTTTTTCTTTCGTTTCTATTTTTACTTTTTGATGTTCCTTCTCTTATTATTCATTATTGTTATATTGCAATATTACTGTTTTCAGTATTCGCTTCTTTAAATTTAACTTATTTTTAATTTTATTCCTTTTTGATTTTTTCTATTGTTTTTTTTTGTTATTTTGCTGTTCCGTTCTGTTACTTGCTTCATTTTTCTGTATTTTATTTTCTAATTTTGTAGCTTATTTCTCCTCTATTTTTTCGTTTTTCTGTTCATTATTTTATTTTGTTTCTAGAGGTTTTGACCATAGGGTCATTCGCCTCTGTTTTCTAGTTAGAAAAATCATTAACCCCATGTGCGTGCTTGGGAATCGAACCGAGGTGAGCTGCGTACAAGGTAATTGATTTACCAACTTCGCTTTGCCCGCTACTTTTTCCGTTCTTCTTTGCTACATGTTTTATGTTTTGTTTTGATTTTTTTCTATCTTTGCCTTTTTGCTTTCTTAACTTATACCTTCAAATCTTTCTGTGGCTTGTCTTCTTATTGATTTTTTGCCTTTTGCTTTCTTCTTCTTCTTCTTTGATCTTTTCTTTGTTTAAGTTAATTTTTTATTTAATTTGTTTCTTCTTTTAGATTTTGCCTGTTTTTTTTGCTTTTTCCTTCATTCTATCTTTTCTTTTCATTATTTTACTATATTTCGCATATTTTACGCAATGGTATATTCTCTCCTCTTTTTCTTTTTTCTTTATTTTTGGTCGATTTGTTTATTTTGTTTAGTTATGATTTTTTTACCTATGATTTTTCTGCCAGTTGTATTGATTATTGTTTGGCCATTCTGTCACATTTCCTATAATTTATATGTTTCTGAGTTCCTTTTTTGGTTTATTGTGTTGTCCTTCACCAGCTGTCCAATTTTTCTTTTATTCTATTTATTTTTCATATTTTCATTCTGAGTATTTTATTATTGTTCTTTTTGCTTTCTTTTTTTTCTCTTTTCACCTTTTTGTAAACTTTTACTTGTTCACTTTTTTGTATTTTCCCCTTTATTCTTTATTATTTTGAGGTAATTTCTTTAACGTTTCAATATTTTTGGTTATGCGTATTTTTTCTTCACATTTTCCACTTCTCGTCTGTACTTTATTGCTAAGTTACTCTATTTACAATTTAGTTTTTTGTTTGTATTGATGTTTCTAGAAAACGTGTTCTAGATTATAGGTTGTAAGTTATAGGTTTGAAATTTTAGGTTCTTGACTATTGATTTTATATTTGCGCTTTTTAATTTTGGATTTTAGGTTTTGGATTTCAAACTTCTTATTTCAGATTCTAGATAAAATATTTGCAATTTTAGTTTTAGTTTAGTATCAGATTCCAGATATTATATTCAAAGTCTATGTTTCCCGGTTATACACTACTGTTTCAAGATTTAAAACTATACATTAGCTACAAAATAGTCCCAGGAGTCTCTCCAGATTTCACTACAGTTACTCTGATCCATTGTTCCTTCAGTTTGATATATTCTACTCGTTAGTTCACCTCCACGCTCACTATTTCCCCAACACCATATACAACTGCTACCATGTCCTCACCTATATAACTGGCACCAATTGCCGGTGATGAATTCTTATCACGATAAATAAATACTAAACCCACATAAATCAACCCGGTCCGGTTGCAGCTTCAACTTCAGTCCGTACAACAAAAAAACCTGTCCGGAGCGGCATGGCAGCATCTCCTGCGTCGTACGTGGAATGTAGCAATTGTCCTTTCAACAGTAGCAAACGGGAAAAAAACAAAAAAAAATGCAACTGACTACAAAATACATTACGACCGGTAGGGTGAAGGCTTACATTATTGCCCCATCAATTTTTGAGCAATTGTATTCCTCATTTTCTTCACCCAAACTGAACCGGTTATATCCATTATTTACGACAATAGCAGCGTCGTCATTCAACGCCGGAGACTTGGGTTGACATCAAACAACAAACTCGCAAATTTCATCACGGTGGACCAAATCGGTCCATTGCGAATTGAAAATTCGTGGGTTCGTCTCTTGTAGATTTATCGCAGCACTTCATACGAACGGCAGACCACTTACTGGTTCCGTAATAAGGCAAAGAATTCCAAACAAGTTCCACGTTCCACAGAACGCAAAACAATGCCAAACGAGAAAGAGAGAGAGCGAGGGGGACACGCTGCGGCATGGCTCCCAGGTCAGCTGCTATCAAACCTGCACTTAAGTCAACCAAGAAGCAGGTATTCCGCTCCTCGCTGGACCCTCTACATTTATCTATACGGAGACATCTTCGCACTACTGCCAAGCTGGTTGGTGGCATTTTTCTGCACAAAAACGAAGGTCCATAATCATGCGATTCTTCTTTCGGTAAGAAACGGACGAGCGACACTTTTCCCCCTCCCCGTCACTACCTTGTCCATCCTGTGGTACGCGTTTCAATCGGTAAGGCTGGATTGGGGATTGTGTTTTATGAATGAAAGATGAAGGTGGGGTAAGGACGGTTTTTTGCTTGCACGCAGCACGACCAGGACCCTTGGCTTCTACATACATCGAAGCTGAAGATGTTTTCATTGAAGAAATGTTCAAACCAGCAACAGCGGTTGAAGAGAACGTGGGACTTCGGGGCGGTGAAAGGTGCTAATGTGTCGTGCATGGGTCATTGCATTGGTTCAGTTTAGAAAAAAAAATCTGACCGAAGATAATAGTAACATAATGCGATATTTTTTAATGACTTTCGAAACGAAAAATACTGCACGCTAGTATCATTGACAAACTCAAAAAATGGCATCCGAAATTACGAAGTTGCTGGCTTCAGCTTTTAGTCTGATGTACGTTTTCGACATCGCCTCAAAGTTCCGTGCCATTATGTCAATGTCGTCGGCGAAGTCAAGAAGCTGGACGGACTTCCTGAAGATCGTGCCACTCGTGTCTATCTCCGCTCTTCTTATTACACCTTCTAACGCAACGTTGAACAGCAGGCACCATAAACCATCACCTTGCTGTAACCCTCTTCGAGATTCAAAGGGACTCGAGAGTGTCCCTGATATTCGAACAACGCACATCACCCGATCCATCGTCGCTTTGACTAATCGTAGCTCATCCGGAAAACCGTACTTATTATGCATTGTGCATTATCTGCCATAGCTGATCTCGATCGATTGTGCCATACGCCGATTTCAAATCGATGAACAAATGATGTGTGGGCACGTTGTATTCGCGGCACTTCTGCAGAACCTGCCGAATCGCGAATGTTTGGTCCGTGGTGGCGCGGGAACCCATGAATCCCGCTTGGTAGTGCCCCACAAACTCCCTTGCAGATGGTGACAATCGGCGGCAAAGAATTTGTAGGCGGCGCTAAGTAGTGTGATCGCGCGGTAGTTGCAGCAATCCAACGTGTCACCCTTTTTGTAGATTGGGCAAACGACACCCTCCATCCACTCCTCCGGAAGAATCTTCTCCTCCAAAATTTTGGTGATTACCCAGTGCAGCGCTCTAGCCAGTGTTTCACCACCGTATTTGAATAGCTCGCTGGGTAGTTGATCTACACCGGCAGCTTTGTTGTTTTTCAGCCGACAGATCTTCTCCTTGACTTCTTGGAGATCAGGGGCCGGCAGCCAATCGTCTTCTGCGCGTGCTGCAAGATCCGTTGCCATACCGCCTTCTTGGTCGTCTGCTGCTTCACCGTTTAGGGGCTCGTCATAGTACTGCTTCCACCTATCAATCACCTCACACTCGTTGCCGTCTAAGTCCCTGCACCTATCGGCTTGCGCTCATTCGATATGGTGTGCAAACTGTTTGGCCCGATTACTGGTCTAAACATTACTTTCCGTCCTACCTAAGCATTCATATCACCGACGACGATTTTCACGTCCCGTTGCGAACAGCCGTCGTACACCTCGTCCAGCTTCGCATAGAACGCTTCCTTCTCGTCGTCGGGTATCCCATCGTGTGGGCAGTTTACGTTTATGATGCTGTAGTTGAAGAAACGGCCTTTGATCCTCAACTTACACATCCTTGCGTTGATCGGAGTCCATCCAATCATGCGTTGACGCATCCTACCCAGCACTACAAAGCTGGTTCCCAGCTCTTTGGTGGTGCCACAGCTCTGGTAGAAAGTAGCCGCCCGATGCCCGCTTTTCTACACCTTTTGTCCTGTCAATCAAATGCAATGCTACGACTTCAAAGATGCGTGGTTGGTGTTCGTCGTAGATTATCCTGTCGAAAGCTGGAAAGTGACCTGAAGTTTTATGTTCCAAGTTTCCAATCGTAATCCTTACTTCATCGCGTAGGTCTTTGCGATTGTTCCGATTTGTATTTTCTTCTGCATTGTTCGTAACGGTAACTGGTAACCAGTTACCAGTAATCCTCACATTATTGAACAGGCCCCTAGCTTCCTTCCGAAGTGTTGCTAGATTTTTGTTCCACCAAGAAACATTGCGACATACAGACCTCGTGTTTTTCCTCCTTTTAACGATGGGTATTATACTATCCAGTGATGTCCAAGAACACCACGCGAGCCGCACCGTACCTGCTCTGCGTTTCTAGTAAACATGCGTGCTGTTCTTTGTACAAGCACGTAAGTGTGTCTGTTCTAGTGTGCCACGTACTCGAAGAACGCGTTCTCGTTAATGTTAGAAGAACGGGTGCTCGCCGATAACACGAACACGAAGTTAGAAGAACACGTACTTGTTTGTGTTCCGACTTTTTGAGTGCCGTGTGCTTCGTAGAATCGATACGTGTGACGGCTCTGAGCTGCGTGCCGATAGCATCGCGGTGCTGTACTATTTTTAGTTTTTCTTATGACATCTCAAGCGGTTGAGACTAGTAGCAGCAAGCGTATTGATGATTTAATATATTGATGGCGCGAGGCTATGCGGGGGTGTCGCGAAACTATTGATTCGCATGCTTGGCGAGAACAAGAACGCGTTCGAGAACGTGTTCTTGGACATCACTGATACTTTCGTTATCTGCTGCATAAGAAATCACCGGCAAATCAGTTTCGGATGCAGCATAAGCATAAGCATTAGCATAAACATAAGAGATCGCCCGTAGTTGCTACTCCGTTATTGACCAGAACCAAATTAGGTTGCAAAATGTTCATTGGAACAACATGCTTGGGAATAACAATGAGCCACATTGTACAATCTATTCTGATCCCTGCATGCTGATCAATACCGACGCCGGCCACGTCCGAATGCAGATCTTCTGGGAAAGGAAGGAATGTTAGTCCGATACATGTTGCTACTAGAGACCGAGGAATCCTCTGCATCTCCACATGTATCACGGGAAGGGGAGAGTTGTTAGTAAGTGTGCCAATAGCGTTATCATGTAATAATTGCTCTGGGCAGCCGGCTGCCGAGAATCCGGGAAATTTATCATTTGTTCTATTAATAAGATTGGCAAAATAATCAACTTGAACTCCGGATAGCCGGCTATAAGGAGCACTGCTTATATTTTTAAATAATACTCAATCACGCGACGAATTTTTTCGATTCATCAGACTCTTCCATAGGTGTCGCGGAGTTGATGGTTTGTAAGAAAATAGTCTAGGATTCGCTCCAAGCAAGCGATGCGACCTGTAAAGCATAGTTTATTAGGTAGTAGTTTAGTTAGTTTTCGAGAACACGATCGCTCGAAAAAGATTATCTTGTTTAGCTTTTGGTTCTTTTTAAACTCTGGGTAGCCGGCTACCGAGAGTATCCCATGTTTCCTAAACAAAAGCAATTCCAACTCCACACAGCCGATCGTGGGAGTATTGCTTAGAAAAGCTAGTCTTATCTGCGTAATGGGCCGTATCACTATTTATTGCGGCATTATTTAGACTAATTTCGCTATTCCTTCTCTACGATATATTTTTGGGTTGCAAACTACCGAGTGATAACACGTTATACAGACATAGAGTTATGATAGCTCGAGATGTTGAAAATCAACGAAAGCATTCCCTCTTTTCCATATCGGATTGTTTTTGAAATACACGTATACGAACGATTATACCGAACATTGAACGGAAATACAGAGGATCGTTAACCTGATGCACGGGCCATTAACGGAACTTTAAATTAGATTCATTAAAACAGACGCGGCGAATTTTCAGTACGTATTGACCCGCAATCATCGATACCAGTCAAATCAAAGTCCCATTGGAGCCGACATCCGAACAACTATTCATTTTTACGGTATTGTCTTCTCGGCTAGATCCGTTCGCACCCCTCTCATTCTGCCACTATCGGCAGAAGGCCGAAAGCACCCAGTCGTCGCCGGTCTAAGGACCAAATGTCATCAATAGACCTAGACTCGCGTGGAGGCATGAGATAGAATTGAAGGCTAACCAATGAACGTAACAGCAAAACACTTATTCTTCGTGCTGACATAACTGAAGGTAACTGCCAAGCGGTCCCCGATCCCTCTCGCGAATTGTCAATTCTCAAACCTCACATATGATTGAAGTGATCATTCCACACAAACAAGGCCATGTGTTCTCCCTATGCACATCGAATGCTCTGTGGATCAGTTCCCTCGTTGGTAAAACAAACCCTAAATAAACATAGAAATTAGTTTGCTCAACCCAAAGAAAAGTTGACCGACCGGCGGATACGTATTCCCTTACAGTGCCGTCACATCAACGTGCACCCAAAATTTACATGCGACAAAATATCTGCAATGCCAAATATAAAAGAATCAAAACCTCTACTCATTTGCAATAAAATAAGATTGCAAAAAACAGTCAAATATCCAAGGCGGCTCATTTTCAAAGAGTACTATCGCCGATGAAACATCCAATAAAAATAGGTGACAAGGGACGCGGACGAAAATAGCTGAGCATCGACCGGCTGGTTTGCCACCTATTTTTCAGGCGAAGAAATTTGGGGCGACACCTAGTAGTCGCTAGTCGCCTGTGAAACGCCAATTATTTGAATATGTCAATTTTTCTTATTGCAGTATTTTTTCACTTTTCGGATGGAATTTTTTCTTTGAAAAACCATTTTTCACTATTTTTAGAATGTACACGGTGTTTTTAGATGTTTTCTGTGCACTTTTATTGTCCTTGCATCGGGAATCGACGGCCCGTAATGCGAGGAAGATTTTTTTTTCATTTGCTGGAATTCGATTTTCACAAACTGTCACCATTCGCGTCAGTCGAAAATATGCCGAAAAATGCTTTTATAAGCCACTTCACTTTGTATAACGGTTAACTTGCACCGTTATTCACACTTTTGACAATCGGGAGGCAGTAAACTGTGCCGAAAATGATGAAAATTAGCTGACTCGAAGGGAGCTCTACGAAAGTCAACCGCTCGCGACGAAGATACACCCCGGCAAATCAGTTTCGGATGCAGCGGCTTCAAACAGTGTATCTTCTATTGGTCTCAATGCACACAAACCTGCAGTGGTGTTCCCGGTCTCATAATATTTGACGTAGTGTCTTCAAGACTAGGGGGATCTTGGATTTGAGTTTTTTAAATCTGAAGTTGAACTGAAAGGATCATAATCTCGTCCTGATCCTGTTTCTGGACTCATGTTCGGATAAAACTCAACTGGAATATAGAAGTCTTCGTTGGCGTAGATACGTTGTTTTCCTTCCAGCATCAGCAACTTTTCTCAACAAAATTTGACAATTGCGGGAATTATTTCATGTACCAGTATATCCTGTGCCAAGTATTTGCAGGCCGTAGACAAATCCTCATTGTGTTTGGTGATTGGGCCAACAACTCGCGTTTTTCATACGCGGTGCTATTTCTACTACAGCACTTTAGAGTTTGACTTCGGCGTTACTGTTCTGGCTTCGGCACACGACTACTTTTTAGTTTGCTTGAATAGTAAAATAATTATAAGTAGCAAATTTTAATGTGTTGATTATAAGAATTCAGGCTAATGCACTTACTACAGTTACTTTTTCTTTTAATGCTTGTTGTTCGTTACTATGAAGGAATTGGAGTGCCTCAAATCGTTGATGAATTAATCTCTTTTGCCACATCCGCTCGAGTAGCTTTCGGATTTAATACCTTATAAGGAATCATCAGTTTATCAAGTGCCTTATTTCTTGCCGCTTTGTTCCGATATTTATCGATATCAGCAGGAACAGACTCATAAACCTCGACAAATGTGCGAAAAGCTTCTCCGAAACGGTTTTTGAATCGAACAAGTCATCATCACTTTCAATAAAAATTTCAATAACCACATTTTTTGTATCAGCGCGAGTACAAAATAAAGGAAGTTAATGGAAAATTCGACACATGATTTCATTGTCAAAAATATTTAGCGCAAAAAGTTCCTTTCACACACTAGCAAACAATTATCATACTCACACAAAAAAGATTATGTTGTCTTCCTCTCGCGAAGGAAAAGTATTGACGGAAAAATCAAACTTCTTTAGTTCTCGTCAATAATTACTTCAATAGTATGAACACTTTCAATATATTGATCAAAGAATTTAATATTGATCAATACTTCTGCTCGTGTCCGCTTTAAAAAAAGCCAGCTGGTCCATCCCGTCGTAGATATTTGATGGATTGCACTTTGAAATGCTGGAAGATGTATTTTTATTTTTTTCAATTTGAACTGTTTGGTCCGAATATTTTAGTTCAGATACTTCAATATTATAAATTCATCCTTTGTGATGCTGTCCGAATGATACATTTAACGGTTGAAATCCGTCGACTCACCTGGGAATAAAATAGAGAAAAGTTTAATTAGACAAATTTGACTGAAACCATCTTGGAACTTGTTTTTATTGGCTGTTGCATCTTCAATCACAGAAGTGAGCACAAAAAGTAATATCATCTTTCAAAAAGCGTTCACGCACTCGAAGTTATGGAAACACCTGGCTACTATACAATAGGCCCAAAAAAAATTACATTCAACCAAACAAGTATGTACTCTTCACCCGAAAATCACTTTCCCATCCATCAGTTTCTATTATACCGAACCAAATCAACAACAGCAACAGCCACTTTCTCGTCATCGTCTGCTAGGCCCAAAACCCATTTGGGAAACAGCGAGAATTTTCTTTAATTAACATATCACATATTTTTACGAGTTTTTAAGCACACTGCCAGTTCCGTCTGCGCTACACTTTTTCAGCCTCCAGCCCATTCCAATATTATGTTATTACGGTTTTCTACACACAAATACTCACACAAACTCAGACAGGCCAAGGCGGCGCTTCGTTATCTGAGAAATGCTCGTAATATACAAATTTAATTACGAAGTGCACTTTTCTGGCCCACTGACTAGCTGCTGCTGCTCGGATCTTGACGTTTCAAGCCGCTCTTTCTCACCGACTAGCAGCCAGCAGTGCTGTCACTCGGAAGAACGCAGCAGCCTGCCTGCTTGAATAGGTAAGTGCTTGACTGATGAAGATGAAAAACTCGCACACACAGCCTGCTGTGCGGGATCATCCAACGAAGCCAAAGTCAATCACCTATTTAGATTGCAGCACCTTTAACTACTGGAAAATTTATGGTCTTTCTGATTTTCTTCGTTCGAAGCCATACGCTCGATGGACGGGATGCCAGATCTTGGACAGTCGGCACTGAACAGTTCAGCCTACTGAGATGTTGGATGTTTGTGGTTGGGTCGTTGCTTAAATATTCTATTCGAATATTCCGATTAATTTTTAGTAGTTTCGGACCACCAACAACCGATCGAAATAGCTTGTCCGAAAAAAAAATTCCAACGGAAGATGCAAGAGTAATAAAATTTGGATAAACAATAAACATGGATTGCGATAAGCGCCTCGACGTAGATAAGAACGCCTTGGGGATATGTCCCAATTTTTTAACCAGCTAACTAATTGAAATATTCCGTCGACGTCGTTGTCGTCTTCGCCATCGTCGTTTGTTCCAATCGAGTGAAAACCCGTTAAAGGCATTCCCAGGCGTGTGTTTGTTTCTCCTGTACCTGTAATTGCCGTTCAATCTATAAATTAATCATTTTCACCGCAAATAGAAATGTAATCTGCCCGTTCAGACTCGGTTACGTTACCAACCAGGCAGGGGTGGGCACGACGGGAGGACCTGCTGGTAGAGTCGGCACTCGTCACGTAGCAGTTTTTCCTTCTTTGGTATACATAGTGCAGTTCGAAGGGAAAATTATAAAACAACTGTACGCAAGTTGCGCTGGGTTGTAGATTGTAACCACAAATCATACCGTATGGCGACGGCGATGATGACGAGGACGAGGACGACTTTCGTTTTCCGTTTACCATAAAACCGAGGCTCGGTTGGAAGTGAAGCCCAAAGGCCTAACCTACCCTTTTAAAGGGGGCGGGTGTGTATACGGTTGGATCGGATCGGATCGAACCGTTTACCAGCACCGTTTGCCGCTGTGGAAGACATGAGATGCGCGGTGAAATGAAGTCGGAACATGTTATTAATTGTAACCGACCAGGATGGGATGTGTAACTTTCATTGCTAGTACGGCAAACACTGATAAATTGCTATTAATTTGAGGTTCTCAAACCCCGGCTAGGATTGATTGATTTGGCCCCTGGTGGACTTAAGTATGTGCGAGTTTTTATTCCCGTTGTAAAGAATTTTAATAAATGGGTTTGTCGCTTGAAGAAATTTGTCGAGGTTTCTCGTTGAAATCGTTGGAATTGTTAAGGGGCTGTTATTATAAATAAAACAAACTATTCCCTGACAAAACTTAAATTTAACGATAAATTTAACTCATATACATATTCGATCACTGAAACAATCAACATTCTTCTTCAAATAACGGGCACACAGCATGCAGAAAAAATACGCATTGTTATGCCGGAGTGGATTGCTACCTTTAAATTTATAGTTACAGGCAACTAGCTTAAAGTCAACAGATCTGAAAGCTGAAATCACACAGTGGTAAATTACGACAGTAACCTACGGTCTGCTTGTAATTTCGCAAATCGGACTTTGTTAAGTAAAATCACGCCTTGATGCCGTTCAACGCGTAGGTAGATCAAAACAAACAAACAATGTTAGCGTACATTTCCACTATCTTCTCGCTGACCTTGAGTGATTACCTTAATTACCTACCGGCGGTTGGCACATTATCTTTCCTTTTCGCAACATTTATCGCTGATTTGGTAATACGGTTGCGTGCGCTTCGTTCATACTATACATACTAGTAGCACATGTCGGCACATTGTGAGAACGAAGCTATGTGGAATTCGGGTGGGCGACGACTAGATAACGGGACGTTTGTTTGTCAACACAAGATCTAAGGCAAAATTTATGTCGGCTACATGCGTGATGCGGCAGCACCGAAATAAATGCTTTTGTATGTCGGAGAGCATCGTGATAAAAAAAACAACCTCCCTTTGTGTTTTTGGGAAGAGCTGAAAAAAGTAGCTACGCCGTAGGCCTAGAATGGCAATGGTGGAAGAAATTTCAAAATTATAAAAGTCAGACATTTGATTTTATCTCTCGAGGATCTCTCGCAGAGTCCATCAAAAGCTGTCAGACCATCGGGTTGCTCTCGCTTCAAATTCATTTCATGCAGCCGTGGTGGTAAGGATGATGGCGGTCACATAGTGGCACTCTGGTACTGGTCAGTTCTACAAGATAGGACTGGGAACTTCTAAAACCGAGAAATAAAAGAGAGTTGCTAAATTGAGATATTTATCGTTTTTATAAAAATATAAATAAGGGACATATAGGCGAGCCCGCGATTTGCTAGCATCCCGAACTGGTACATTGTGTAGTCTACTTCGGGTTCGAAGGGAATCCTTTAACTAAGACCTTGCGTAACAGTACTCGGCGTATGCCCAAACAACGTGCTCGATGTCATGATAACCCTGGTCACAAGCGCACAGACTACCCTCTGCAAGCCCAATACGTCGCGAATGCGCATTCAGCGTGTGGTGCTTGAACATAAGCCGGAACATTACACGAATGAAACCCGGCCGACATCCACCACTCGAACCAAAGTTTCGTTGATATCTTCGGAATAATAAAATGCATCCATCGTCCAAGTTCCCAATTGCTCCACGAGGTTTGCCAGACGACAGATACTGAAAAACTCGTTGAAGCAAATTGATCTTTCGTAGATGTCATATTTGCTAAAGAGTCGGCTGCAAATGGGAAGAACCCAAGCAAAGGTAATCTGATAAGATTTTTCAAACAACATATGCAAGGACACCAGTATCTTCTGCAAAAAAAACACGGGAATTGCTTTTTGGACTTCATCACACCAATAACCTCGATAAAGCCGAGGCTGTACGAAATGGTGAAATAGTGATCTGTGGACAAAGTGTCGATGATCCCAAGCGTACAGTGAATAGCAGCTAATTCTAATTTTGTAAAAGTCGACTTCTTGGAATTTATTATCAAATATATTAGGAATCATTTTCGGGCGCATATGATTCGAGATTCCACGAATTTCTTCCTTCGTGGATATGTCAAAAAATACGGTTGAATCAGAAGCATCTAAAAACGGACACGGTTGGGATTATACGAAGAAGGACTTATGCTCTGCGCTATGCAGTCGAAGTTCAAGGACATAAACCGGGTTCCCAAAATCAATTTTTCGGGAAGAGAACACCCGCCAGCTCTTCGAGACCTATCGCATGAGTCAAGTGTATGCAACCCAAGGCAATGCGCAAGCCACAAAACTGAATCCTCTCCAGTTTGATGAAGTGTATGTTCTCAGCGGAGTGGAAACAGAAGCGTAGGCCAATCGTTCGTCCCTTTGCGGAAGCCAAATTGTGTATCTAACAGTGGCCCATTTGCTCAATTTGCCCAATTGTCGAAGTAAAACAAAATCATTTTATCGAACAACTTCCGAATATACGACTGTATTGCAATCGGTCGATACGAGCTGTGGTCGGAGGCTGGTTTTAAAAAGGCGATGGCCATCAGTTATAAGGGACGATGTCAGGCAGATTCTTCAGCAAGTTGAATTTGAATCTGTCTTATCGCGGGGCGTTAGTGTTACATGATAAGAGAGCAAGTGAGAACTTCACCATCGAGAACGGTGTTTCGTTTGCGGTATCGTGAGGAGACGCGGCGCGGTACGTGTTCTGTTCTGAGACATAGTCCGCGGACATATCTTCTTTGCAAAAGCGAACATCACGCAGTTTGGATATTCAACGTTCTAGTTGCTACTGTATCAGCTACGTATACGTCGAGCCATTCCCCAAAGAGTACTCATCGCTGTTTCTTCCATTACACCGTTGACGAACCGGCGTCAATAACTGTATTTTTTTTTACTTTCATTAGACTCTTCAGTCTACCACAGGGTGGAAGACCGTCCGTGGGTGTTCGCGCTGGGCACTGGTTTAGTCCGAGCTTCATTCGCGCTGTAGAGCATCAAGCCAGCCAAAAAACCTGTATGCTTCCACTGGAGGAAGTTATTTAGTGGATTCGATTTTATCCGTTATTGCGGTCGCGTATCAGGAATCGCTATCGCGGGGATCACCCTACACAGGCAATCTAACTGTAGCGATGTCGAACTTGGCGATAAATCCAATACGCTTGCGCGTGCTGGTGGTGTAGAGATCCGTGTGATTTCTGTGCTCGAACTGGGCCTGCGCCATAGCAGGCACGTAGATCGTAAATTCCCGAATAAAGCGCGCACAGCAAGCAATTTTGTTTACCTGGCCGAGATCAGAAGAATTAGAAGAATCAAGAACTCCATATTAATATCGTGTGGTATTCCACCCTCGACCATTTAAGCTTATAACCAACGATGATTGTTCAGACTCCATTTGTTACCAGTGCCAGTGGTATGGCAACACAATGAAACAAATCTGTTTACAAGTATGCACTACCCTATTGATTTTGATGGAATTCGGCAAATGTCTTCGAAATGAAAGATGTTTTTTCATCAGCCTAGAGATCCTTTTGACCCATGATTAACCACTGAAAAGGCTTAGGTATTTTTGACACCGATTCGCTCGCCCAGAGAACTAAGCCCAATCACAGTCTGCACGCAGCCCACCTACGAAACCACGACGAAATCATATGCGAACACTACTTGATACCATGCCGTCGAAATGCAGAAAGCTACATCACAACTCTCCCGCTAAGCTTTTGCAGGAACTCCTGTCGAAAGGGGGGGGTGCTAACCGCTTCTTCAGGCCACGAGGCTCTAACCGCATCATTTACAGCCTAACAACTGGCGACAGTGCCACAACTCCATTACTAGGGAAGGGTCGAAACCTTCTCGCACTACAGTAGACCATGAACGATCTCAGAGGCGGTTCTGCTGATCGCCCAGTCCCAGCCAATCTGTTTAGCCTTGCAAGAAACGCACATACAAAACAGCATTTACCCTGGTCCTTGGTTGAGATACCGCTACTCCTGGAATGCCAAAATTGAGAACAACATACCCCGTACTATCGGGCTTGATATCCGGACTGACGTTCCATAATGTCCGGTTCAGCTTGATACGGAACTGGTAGCCGTCGCGTATCTTCTATCCAGTCGGGGGCATGGTCGCCTCAATATACGGTCCCAACCGAAGTAAGGGGTGCTGGCATGAAACTAAAAAAACATGCTGGAACAGCTCGAATTACCCTTACTGGTGACGGAAGTTGTTAACGGGATGCAACAGATGCGATCAACGGGGTAACCAAATAGCCAAGGTCATCGAGGACTACAACGCTATCGTATTGACCACCTACATTCAAGGACAACACACCTCGACTCTGGATTTATCCATCTGCTCTGCCGATTTTGCTAGAGCCTACAGATGGACCGACCTCCCCCATCACCAACTACCATCCGTTTTCGTCGCTGGATATACGACCGCGTAGACTGGAATGGATACGAAGACGCAATTTCCGACGCCCTAGAGCAAGACTTACCATACACGACCGGCTAGTCAATGGAAATCTTCGTCCAAGCAGCCGATAATAACCTCGAACCAGTGGCAAGCCTTCGTCTCGATCCATACATTCGTGGAACTCAGAGGTCAAAGTGGCTACCAGAGATCGCCGAACAACCTAAAAAAGACCCCCTTAGAAGAATGATTGCTCACAGTGGTAAGAGAAGGCAAGCAGGCTTCTCACTCGCTGTCAACAGAAACACTATGTCTGACCGCGGGAAATTGCTACCGAACTCCGTGGACACTTCTGCACTATGTCCACCGACCTTTCTGGCAAGTCTTTAGAAGCGAGATAGAACCAAAGTATCATTTTCACCGGACACTGGACAAAAGTTAAACGGGGCATTTTGAGGTCAAGAATCGAAAATAGCCCTCGCTACTGCGCACGGACAATCGTCCTGACTCGATGAGGTCAAGTACCCCTTATTGCGAAACACTCCACCAGCTGGGAAGAAATATTTATTGGGACGTCTCAGCGGCATTTGGGACGGCCAACATATTCCATCAGTTCGGAAAATGCCTTGGGTAATTCCTGTATCGAAAGGAGATGGACGATCTCGAACTTCGAACGACTTCCGCTCCATAAACCTAGTTCCGCGCCTCGGGAAGGTTATGGGATGGATGGTTTATAAACGCCTACCTTGTTCTCCGCAAAGGAGCGGAGACCGGAGCCTCTCGGGGTTTTATAATTCGTTAAGTCCTAACTAACAACCAACACGCACACATAGCTATTTTAGACATCATCTAAGAATACAATACGTTCAGCTGAGAGGAAGTCTTCCGACAGCTGGCCAACTGGAGAGTTACCGGAAACTTGGGCAGCTTAATAAAGGACTATCTCCACGACCGCACATTCCGTGTAGTATTCGGCGGTCAATAATCCGGAATCTTGACTAAAGAAAACGTGATCCCCCAAGAGTAAGGAAGTTAATCGACCCGAGCAAGAATAAAGTTGCAGACTGCGGCGAATGCCGTCCGTCGATGAGCCGAAACGTTGGGGTTTAGCCTGGCAGCTAGCTGCCAAGGGTCCGTCGCTCAGTGTTGTAATTCGCTCCATGTTGCCACTAGTCGACCAGTAAAACTAAATGGCACACTGATTCCCTTTCGTCGGGAACCGGAGGTTGTCGGCATCACACAGGATCGTCGCCTCACATTCATGCCGCACCATCGAAACTTTTAAAAAGACAGTGCGAAACGTTTAATCCAAACCATCGACTACCGGCATTCGACTTTGAACAGGAAGACCGCCCTTAGTGTCGGAGTAGCTCTTATTCACAGAAAGATCTACTATGAAATCGAAATTACATGCTATAACTGGGACGGTTTCATGACTGTAATGACTCCACTGTACAACAGTACGGTACCACTGGCTTCTAATCTACTCCTAAGCTCCCCAGCGGAAGCCGCCTGTGTTGAGGTCGGTCTGCTTCCAATGAGCAGCTGCAGACAGTATACTCCAATGCACTCCAAGATATCTGGAGAGGACATCGGGCATCGACTGTGCCCTGCAACAGACGGCCCAATACCTATTTCGGAAGTACACCGGTACGGAACTTCCACAACTGGCACATGTCCACAGAATCCGGGACCGCCCCTGGAATGAAAGTCAGTCACTACAAACACCAGCTTACCTAGCCCGAGCTAAGTTCTACCAGCTAATGAAAGATTAGTTTACAAACCATGTTCACAGACACGTCCAAGATAGTCGACCGAGTTTGGCAGAGAGTTCGGGAGACAGGCACAGGCCTCATCTTCCACATCCCTCTAATCTTTTCCGTTTTCTCAGCGTAAGCCAAAGCGATTAGCCTAGCGTTGGCCAACAAAACAAGTGGCATCCCGACCGTCATACTATCCGACTCCCTGTCGGTAACCACCGCGCTGGAAACGGGTACATCCCGCCATCCGTACATATAGGCTATCGAGAAGTACTGTGATTCACTGACTACAATTTACCGGGTTCCTGGTGATTGTGAGATCAGCGGAAATTAAGAAGCGGATGCACTGGAGACTTACCGTGAAGCTTACCAAATTGCTCTTCTCCACGGATATAGACACTGAATTTCGGAGTAAAACCAGAGAGCTTTTCACCACCCACTAGAGGAATCAGTACGGTCACCCCAGGAGGTTAAAAAGGGAGTTGGCATACTGGAGTGATCGAACGAAAAGATTCAAACAGAGAGCCCTCTCTCGATTGCAAACTGGTCACACGAAGATCTCCCGCAGAATCACCAGGTCCGTTTCACCGGTGTGCCCAATATGCTAAACAAGGCTTACCGTAGAACACCTCTTGGAGAACTGCCCGGAATTCGCTAGCTTCCGTATCCTCCACCTACTCCCATTGTCCATCCGGGACATCCTAGCAAGCGATCCAGCGATCGAAGAAACCCTAATGATTTTTTTGAGCGATGCGAGGTTCCTCGGTCGTATCTAGGACGCTACCGCGAACACCTCTGGCAGGCGAACTAATTTGTGCAATCTCACTGGTCCTGTAAGAAAGAAAGGTTCGGCACGGCTAACAAACACCAAACAACCACGATTACTCGAACGGCTTTCTTCTACGCGGCGTGTGACGTGAGCCAACTCAACTAACCTGATTCTACGTAACTTTTTCTGCCCGATTCTGAGAGTCGATTAGCGTGAGATGCCCATTACCGTTAAATGGGCGTCTCACGTCACCCGAGGTGACTCCTCAGAAGAGGGTGAAAAAAGTCACATAGAATGAAGTGAGATTAGTCGTCTCAAGTCATGTGCCGCGCATCATGCAGACTGTGGGCCCTCTGCCTCACCCTTAGCGGATGTAGGGTAGGTTTCTCGCGACCCATTAACTATGCCGAGCAACCGTAACCAATGCGAAAGAAGTACGAAAATCTGCTCTAACTGGTCTGTTTAACCATCAGCATCGAGATACAACACAACAACCGCGGGCCCTCCGCCTTATTCTTAACGAGTGTAAGAGAGTCTTTCCGCAGTTCAATACCTCCGTTACACCAAACACCGACTCCTGAAATCACATCCAAGGCGAAAGAGCATCTGAAACGCAACAAACCCACCGTTCAATGAAAGTGATACAACACAAGAAATAACGAAACGATACTCATTTGCTAATGCAACGTAACCTCAACGAAGTTATCTTCCGTAGACTTCTTGGACCGAAATATGTCTTCACTATAAGTCCAAGTTTGTCGTTCCAGAGAAAGAAGAAGAATCTAAAATTGCCATAAAAATATTTAATCTGGCAGGCGATTTGCGAATGTGTAAATGATTTCGAGAGATTTTGTTGGCAAACCATCAGAGTCCAATATATCTTTGCGTCCCATTTACACACACAGTTTTGAACTTAATGTTAAGCTGGATTTTCTGTGTTAGGATTCACAGTATCAGTAGCTAACAGCTGACTACACCGCTAGCTAAATCCCTAGCTCCGTAGGGAAAACAAGCATTTTTGATCGCCAGTTTCGCAGTTCTTTTCCCGAGTCCACACCCGGCGTCAACCAATCAACAGTAGAAACACACACACACATACGCACACATAAGATTAAATTACTCTGATTTCTCGCAATCCTGTTTAGGTTCGACAACTTTTGTTTTGGTCACAGATATTTAGGAATAAATCATACCCTGATTTGCATAATTGTGTACCGTTAAAGGTTACCCCCCTTAGACAGGTCCGCTGCTCCACCGAGTGTCAATACATGCTTGCTCCATTATGCAAATCAAGCCTAAATTGTAGTCCGCGGAGTAGTTTGAGAAGAAAAAAAAACTCGATCGAGTACGGGTGACGTTCCGCGTGCTCGGATCGTTTTCCAATTTGCTTCACTTACTCGCACACAGCAAGCGACGCCACAGAGCATAGAAGAAGGAAAAAAAACTTAATGCGATTAGTTGAGGGGTTTACACGCGCGGGTCGCGATCGGCGAGGCAGTTTGGAGCCAATCCCCAATCCTAGAGGGTATCATTACCGACCCGACCGACGGCGAAACCCAGAGAGCGACATAAATCAACGTGAAATATGAACATATGAATGGCGAATTAGAGGAATAACGATTGTCATTCAATTGGACAGTTTTCGAAATTGTCTTTGCAAGCAGAAACCAAAGCCGCCGATCCAAGGAAGCGGCGACGACGACGCCGACGCACGCCAGTTGACAGATGATTGCTGTTTAAATAGTGTAAAACTAATCTCGTTACGCCGGGACTGATTAAAAAGTCAAGCACTGTTTGGGCTCAATGCGGGAACTAATAAACCGGATCGGTTTATTGGCGGGGGGGATGCAGTGGCGTTTGTTCTTCGCCGATGGGCCGACTTTTTTCAGTGGCGGCATCTGGTTTGACAAAGTAGTAAACGACAAATTCTTCCCGTGTTACACGTTATGGTAGATTTCTTCGGTGGCGACTGGACCCAGTCTCACTGCTGTGAAGAATATAGTTGGACTTGTTCAGTCGTGTTTTCGTTGAACGACGTTTGAATTTGGAGCAACGTGAATCGTTTGTTCGGGGTATTAGAAGAGGGCTGGGCTTAACTGCCCATGATCGCATAACAGTCCCATAAAGATAGGAAATCCCATAGAAAACGGGACAACTATGCGATCATGGGTAGTTAAGGAGAGGGAAAAATGCTAGATCTCAGTGTGCGTCAAGATGTGTACGCTTTATACTACGTTCAAACAACAGAGTTGAAACACGTTATAATAATTGGCAACAAGAAAAACATCGTCAAGATAGCGTTAAAAAACGTTTTAACTCGCAGTGGGAACGTAGTATTAATGCCAAATTTGAAATTATAAATTAAATATAAACAAGTTAGTCGCCTCGAAAATACTTTCAAAAGAATTGAATTGATCTCCGGCAAGCTCATTTCAGCTGGCTTTGTCCAAAACACTCAATCGGATCCACTGTGTGGAACGGATCGATTGAAATGGATCACTCTTTCAGATGACATGCTATCACAGGCCAATATCTTGAATCAAGTTTTATTTTGAAACTCTATCAGCACTACTCCTACTCTACCTCCTACACCGTCCCAGCGGAATAATGATTGATTGGATCAAAGCAACCAAAAAAAAAACTGAGGGCATAAATTGATCATGGAAATAGGATCATAATTTCGCACAATCGAACGCGCGACACTGAGGAATGGAGTTTCATTCTAGAAATTTGGCACTGATTAAGGCAGTTTTCCCAACGAGACCATGACGAGCTCGTTCTTTTTTTTGCTATGCTCTTAGATATAGCTTTGTTAAAAATGAATTTGTTTCGCCTCTCGTTTCGAAATAAATCAAAATTTCAAGGAGATAACCATATTACACAAGAAGATCACTTTATTTAATTTGCGTTTAGACTTTATCTTATCCGTAATTGGCAGGCCGACTTGGTTCCCAGGCAGACCAGCTAAATTTAAAACGGAGCACACATGGCGTTCTCACTGGTAAACGACTGATCACGGATGATGACCCGCAAGCACAGAAATCCTGTTTGCTGATAAAATCATAGCAAATTCGAAACATGATTCAACTAGCAAGCCGTTGCCGTTTGCTTTATTACTCCCTAGGAAGAAACTGGGATTAAAACCATTTTATGCAGTCGGTCTCATCACTATCTATCACAACTAACTAGTCTTACTAATGAGTGTCAAGCTTTAACCTCGTTAAAATGTGGTGTTTTTTCGAGATTTTTTGGAAATATTTCACACAAACCAGCAAAGAATCATTCATGTTTGTGCAAAAATCGTGCAAATTTACATCTTGTGCCGTTTGCGGTTTGCATATCTCCACAACCAATGCACCGATTTATCTATGTTTTTTTTTCAGAAGAACTTTTCTACTATGACAGCTAGTTTGTGAACAAGGGGTTTTCTAATATATATTTTTACGGAAATAACGATAAACTTTCCGAACAAAACTAATGATTAGGTATCAAATTTTGGCTCAAAAACCAATTCCTTAAAAGTTTAATAATTACTCCTAACCAAGCTGGATTAATTTACGGTCTTTGACAGAGTTGTAGGCAATAAAATTAGCTCTCTTATTCTAATATGTAGCGGGCGAATTGAGCTACGAGTAAATGCCGTTACACTAGTGGAGCGTCATTGAACTAAACAAACAAACAACTTTCAATTACCAAAAGATGTACAAAATATTGAAACCCAACTAAACATCGAGGCGATGCCGATGCCCACAAATATCCGAAATACCTCAAATCAAAAGATTCCAAAATATGTTTTAGAGCAACTAAGTAAAGAAAATAATTGAATATATGCTGTATCCTAAATGCGATGTGTCTTCTCTAGAACAACCATATTTAGCCCAAACATTTATTTTGATTTATGGCCTATTCTTTTTAAATATTCTGCGATTTTTTTTTCAAGGTCGACTATGTTTTTATATAAGTTTCTTTGACACAACTCAATGCGATAGCATAACTGAGTCGTGGATCTCTCACGTTTTCGAAACACATAAATATAGAAAAAAAAAGCACTTAAATGCCTGCTTATCAGGTTTTGTAAACGCAGCTTTCTACTGCGTCTTAAAATCCTCTTCCATGGCGGTTGAATATTAGCTGCGTTGTTCGCCGAAACTTAATGGTCATTTGGTCTACCTTGCCCCTCACGTTTTCGTTTACGGTTCAGTCTGCCTTCGCCTTCGCTCGTGTTTGCGTTCATAATGTCATCGCTAGAATAGCTCTGATTTTCGCTGTTAGATATTTGGTGCTTTTTGTGTTTTTCGTGTGACTTTGGTATAGCCGTCTTCTTTCCTGTTTTTATGTTATTTTCTATTTAATTACATTGTTATATTTACGTTACGTTTCTAGTTTAGTTTATTGGGTGTTCAGCCAAAAGTGGTGACTTTTCATCCCTATTGTTTACATGATTCAGTTAATTATCATTAATATATAAAATGCTTTCGCAGTTAAGAGATTTTTGCAGTAGGAAGTGTTAAACCTATTTGTCATTGAAATAGCTCTTTCCTGTTTATTTCTTCCCTACGTGTCTTAACTATTGACTTGGGTATACCGTAGAATATAGTTCGGCATTTATTTTTTGGCCGGCTCTCTGTGGTGTATCAGCAAATGTCAAAGGCTGTTTGGTGGTGTTGGTTGTAGTAGATGAATTTTCTTTAGTTTTTTTGGCACATGGCTTACCATAGTGTGTTGTCTGGTTACAGTATGTAATTAACATCTTGAGGTGATCCACCATCGCAAGTCAAATAAGACGGTATAGATTGGTTCAGCCGCATTCGCACAACCCGAACACCTTTGAGAATGCCAGGAAAAAGTTTTTCCAATATAATCCGTGCTAGTAAGAGGTGCCAAATCATGTGGGCGAATTTCCGTTAGATCTAGGTCCATATGAACGAGAATCTTGGTTTTCACGTATTCATATTTGAAGTCGTGCTGCATATTATTCTTAGCTACGAAGCTTTCTGCCTCGGCTGAAGAGCTGAACGTTATTAATACTACTTGTCTTGTATGGTGTAGCTGGATGTGTTAAACTTCTGTAAGATAACGTTCCATTTTCACCTTCGTGCATTAAAAGTCTAAGACCTACCTCGTACATTAAAAATCTAGACGGCTCTGCGAAACGTCAATCGTGATTGTGTTCTTTCGTAAAGGGGGAAATTTATTTTGTGGTTCATTCATTTCACTCGCAGTTAGGTGCAACGGAATTTTGCTGTGTCACAGCGGCGCGACGCGGGTAGTATTTTTTGTTTGTTCATACGAACAAGCGGTGTGCTTTTTGGCTTTTGATCTGTACGAGATGAGGAAGCAGACTGGTGTTGTAAATCTTTATCGTCATGTATTGGTGCTGCTGGTTGTTGGTTTGGAGGTACTGGTCGCAATCGTTATTACTTCGCTATTGGTAAAGAAGTCGTGGCACTATGCGCGATCTTTGTACAGTTTTTGAAATTTATTATTGCCCCTTCCGCAATTATTGGTTTCGAAACTGTTTGCGATTTACCATTAGACGACTGTTTACCGATTTTGGTCGTAATAGAATGAATTTCATCAACAGCTTCTGCGCAAGGATTTCGTGGTGTAGCGGTTGATCACAGATTTGGCACGTAGGGATCTGTCATGGGTGCGTAAACAATGTTCTCTGATTAAAAGTAACACAATAGGCTGATTTGAATCGAACGGTCAGGTAGGGAGGGACTGGTCCCGTTTAAAGCACTCTCACCACACGAACACCGTTGCGTAGACCGGGGAAGAAGTTGCTCCAAGGATCGTCCTCATCGCTATCGACTCCTTCTTATTTTGATATGTGTTGTTTAGTAACGCTAACATAGGTACGCAGTGTCAGGTCACTATTTTCTTCAGTAAATTGAGTTGTTTTGACAAACTTTTCCTGATTTTAAATGCTTTTAGGCCTAGGCTGTCCCACTTTATAAATTGTCCACATTTTTGTAGAGGTTGAGCCTGTGCGACGCTATTGATCGAGAGTAGTTGCTTATATTTTTGTAGAACATACTTACTGATCTTCTTATAGGTGTCCGATCATTAGACCAAAGACGACTAGGCCGAAGGTCATACCGAGGCAGTGACATTTGGTCGAAGGAACATTAGGCCGAATGGACAGAAGGCCGAATGGACAGTAGGCCAAATGGGTAGTAGGCCGAATGGACAGTAGACCGAATGAACAGTAGACCGAATGGACAGTAGACCGAATGGACAGTAGACCGAATGGACAGTAGACCGAATGGACAGTAGACCGAATGGACAGTAGACCGAATGGACAGTAGACCGAATGGACAGTAGACTGAATGGACAGTAGACCGAATGGACAGTAGACCGAATGGACAGTAGACCGAATGGACAGTAGACCGAATGGACAGTAGACCGAATGGACAGTAGACCGAATGGACAGTAGACCGAATGGACAGTAGACCGAATGGACAGTAGACCGAATGGACAGCAGACCGAATGGACAGTAGACCGAATGGACAGCAGACCGAATGGACAGCAGACCGAATGGACAGCAGACCGAATGGACAGCAGACCGAATGGACAGCAGACCGAATGGACAGCAGACCGAATGGACAGCAGACCGAATGGACAGCAGACCGAATGGACAGCAGACCGAATGGACAGTAGACCGAATGGACAGTAGACCGAATGGACAGTAGACCGAATGGACAGTAGACCGAATGGACAGTAGACCGAATGGACAGTAGACCGAATGGACAGTAGACCGAATGGACAGTAGACCGAATGGACAGTAGACCGAATGGACAGTAGACCGAATGGACAGTAGACCGAATGGACAGTAGACCGAATGGACAGTAGACCGAATGGACAGTAGACCGAATGGACAGTAGACCGAATGGACAGTAGACCGAATGGACAGTAGACCGAATGGACAGTAGACCGAATGGACAGTAGACCGAATGGACAGTAGACCGAATGGACAGTAGACCGAATGGACAGTAGACCGAATGGACAGTAGACCGAATGGACAGTAGACCGAATGGACAGTAGACCGAATGGACAGTAGACCGAATGGACAGTAGACCGAATGGACAGTAGACCGAATGGACAGTAGACCGAATGGACAGTAGACCGAATGGACAGTAGACCGAATGGACAGTAGACCGAATGGACAGTAGACCGAATGGACAGTAGACCGAATGGACAGTAGACCGAATGGACAGTAGACCGAATGGACAGTAGACCGAATGGACAGTAGACCGAATGGACAGTAGACCGAATGGACAGTAGACCGAATGGACAGTAGACCGAATGGACAGTAGACCGAATGGACAGTAGACCGAATGGGCAGTAGACCGAATGGACAGTAGACCGAATGGACAGTAGACCGAAAGGACAGTAGACCGAATAGATAGCAGACCGAATAGATAACAGACCGAATGGACAGTAGACCGAATGGGCAGTAGACCGAATGGACAGCAGACCGAATGTACAGTATGCCGAATGGACAGTAGGCCGAATGGAAATTAAACCGAATGGACAGTAGACCGAGTGGACAGCAGACGAATGGACAGCAGACCGAATTTACAGTAGGCCGGATGTACAATAGACCGAAAGGACAGTAGGTCGAATAGGCCGAAGGTCAAGAAGCTGAATGTTTAACAGAGGGGGCGGAAAAACAAGTCGAACCTCTTCTGCGGAGCTGTCGGAACTTCTCGGTTTGAGTACAATTTTCATATCGCGATTTGAAATTGATCTTTTAGGGTCCATTGCTTGGAATCTATTTTTTCAGTTTTTTCTGATTTGTACTGTATGTGTAATTTTAATTGCAATATATATTTTATTCAAATTGCGTTTTTCTACGCTGTTTCAATAGCCAAACATGCCAAACTAGTGTGAATTTGATGCCAAAACTCGGTGATATTTGGCCCGATCGTGTTCACTGACGCTCAATCGTATAAAGACCACGGTTTTTATTTGACCTACGCCAACCCCCATATTATGCGCTGTGGTTGAGGTTTCGCAACAGTGCCGGAAAAAACTAACAAAATGTCACGAAGTCATGAAAAAGCCCCATTGCTCCACACGTCCGAACCTTTCCGCCTGTGAGTTGTCGCGATTCAAAAAAGATTTTCAATAATTTAAATTATTTGCTTATTTTCCTTCTTTTTATCATGAGCAGTTCTTCCTAATTGTATATAATGTAAATCATTCTATCCAGCCACAACTATTGAACCATCGGTTTTGCAGAACAACTTAAAATACGTGGTTGAAAGTGACAACGTTGGAATTAAGATTCCCTATCAAATCGTACCTCTCCTGAGCCAATTGCAAAATGCATGACGCAATACGGAGAAGTAGAATCCGATACACCTGATACTTGGAGAAACTTCTTCCCGGGTACTCCTAACGGCATTTTTGTAGTGAGAATGCGGTTTGAAAGGCCTATACCCTTCTACTAGACAATAAAATTCAAAACTCATGGAACTACAATTATGCAAACAACGCTATGCACCCATGAGGAGCAACCTCCTACGTGCAAGCATTGTAATCAGGCAGCACATCGTGGACAACCTTGAGCGGAAAATGCAGTTCATAATACAACTCATCTACGGCAAACCAGCCTAAAACAGAGTTTCCAATACCAATGCCTGATCCACAAACGGTGACCAAATTTGTGGCAGCTGCTCAGACCATAATGACAACCGCAAAAGAAGCATCCAGCACCCCAACATCAACTGTTAGCAACATCGGCAAGGAAGGTAGTAACAATGACGACGAATTTACACTGGTCAACAAAAAGCGCAAGAAGCGGGGAAGAACATCACCACCTGGACGTGATAAACAAGAGACTTCCCTGGCGCAGTATGCCAACAGACACATTTTTCAACCCCAGGAAAGAAGATTACCGCTCACAATAAAGAGTTGCACGCACGAGATCCCATATTTGTACAATATTTGTTCGTATTATTAATTTTTACAAATTGTGAACATATAAAAATCCACGGCTCCGTTATGCTACCGCTGTGAGCCGTTTCAAATAAACAAATTAACAAATGAAACAAATGAAAGAAAAACACCCCAGAGGCAGGATTCGAACCTACAACCCTTGGGACTCCGGCCCAATGCAAAAACCCTTATGCTATCCCCGGGCTCTGGTGACGCCCCAAGTAGAACACATGATTATCGCATTAGCGGCAGTGATTGTACCACTGTCTGATTGCCTGATAATCCGATATTTAGTAAATTAGATATAATAGTTACATACACCTTCAGAAAACATTGCTCTAATTCCCTTGAAGCCCATCCAATTTCGTAAAAAAGGAACTACCAAATCAATCAACAATTTCTGCGCCAGTGGTTAATATGGAAAACGCAGCGAACTCCGAGATATCCTCTTGTGTATCTTCAAATAGGGCAGAATTAATTTCAAGTCGAAGCGTGAGAAATAAACATAAAAAAAAACAAATCATAAAAATGCACAATCCATCGCCACCTTGCTTTTGATTAACGCTGGAACCACTTTCATTCATTGAAACATTGGAACAAAACGCAACCGAAACGGCGGACTGAAAATTGAAAACTGTACATTTCACTTGTTTATTTCAGACAACGGCCCGCAAATCATTTTCCCATCTTCCCTGTCCGACAATGGACCTACTTTTGCCATTGCTTGACTCGGGCTTGCACGCTAAACTGCAGAGACTGGAACTGGGAAAGCTTCGTGTTCTATCAGAATCAGGAGAGTCAAGGGGGTAAAATGGACTGCTAGGGAGCGAAAAACAAA